>NC_058031.1:15838022-16038558 GCF_019176455.1 Solea senegalensis
TAGAATGCAGCTGCAGTCTGAGGAAGTGGAATGACTAATGACTAACATCTTTAATGTTAAATAAAATCTGGATCAGAGTGCAGTAGCACGATCATTGTAAGTGGAAGTTAGCTTTGACCACCCGTCATTAAATCACACTGTACCTGGTAAGGGATTGATTTGATTGATTTTACTAAATGTCGGCTGAGTGTCTTATCAGTTTTGGCATGTCACTGCTCACTGTTACTTTGCCAAGCAGAGCACAAAAGTAATGGAGACAGTAAGTAGATAATAGAGCTCTTACTCTGTTTCAAATTTAGACTCACAAGATTACAACAGGTTAGCTTAAGTACCTGGTTTACTCCAGTGTGCTTTTTTTTCTTGTGTACATGTTGGTGTAAATTATTTTTATTAGGTTTGAAGAGCTATAACAAACATAGTGATATATCAGCTATAGCTGTGTGGGGTTTGCATGGTCTCTGTGTGTCCACATGGGTTTTCCTCACACAGTCAGTCACAGGAGAATTAAAAAAAATGTCAATAAATATGAATGTGCAGTTTGTTTGTTTGAATTGAATTGAATGACTTTATTCCTCCCCCAGGGGGGAAACACACATTCACAACAGCTCAGTTAAGAGGTTGTAAGCAGCAGCAGCTTGGGCAGCGCCATCTTGATTTGTGACCTGACTGGTGACCAGAGAGAACTCTGGCCATAGGTTTATGTCTGTTTCTAAAGGAAAAACAGCATTTTGTAAAAAAAACAAATGTCAAAGTAGACGATGGTTGTTTGAGTGTTGGTGATGATGAGTCAGTGAATGGATTGTCTTTGAAACAGGAGGTTGGGGGGTTCGATCCCTAGTTCCTCCTCTACATGCCTCACTCTGAATTACTCTTGGTAGCTGTTCTGGCAGTGTGTGAATGGACATGATAGATTGTGTGATTATAGAAAGTGCTCCATATAGATTCACTGTATGGATGTGTGTATGAAGTGTGAATGGCAACACTGGAGTGTAATATGCATCGAAAGTCCCACAGACCATTTATTTTATAAAAATACAACTGTACTTCAGCTTTAAACATTCCTTCCCTGTGTGAAAAGTACTTGCTACCAGCAGGGGTGTGGGAATAAGGTTAAATGGGAGTCTTATAAGATTTAATCTGTCATGTGAAAGCTTAACTATGCTGCTTACAGTGCCAAACATCTCCACATTATCATATCACACAAAACAGTTCTGTATCTGTATAAGGGACAGGGATGCAGTTTTGCATACTTCATTTACATAGGAATATGATGCCGTGCAGGATAGTGGGTGTTAAACTAGAACCTAAAAGAAAGTAAGTAGTAAGTAAGTCACATTAACAAGGAGAATTCTTAACATTGTATTGCTTCATGACCCAACACACAGTTGAAAGTAGATTCTGTGTACTGACCTTTTTATATATCAGAGCTGTAGCATGATCTGACTTTCACTATGTCTCATAAATCGCAACAGGGCACTCATGCATACAGTATGTGGATTTGTGATCTCTTCATTATGACAGGCAGAGGTATATGTTCATATAAAATCTATCATTCTAGAATAGATGATGCCTTTCTGCTGGGAGTTGCCATCTTGTATCTCTTGTATCAACACTGATCACCACTCAAATTTGTGTTTCCCACATTCTGGGGGAAGAGAGGAGAATTCAGTGTCATAGTTGTGAACTGACCACTGATGGAAGTTCCTCTTTAAAGAGGAATGTCCCTGAGTTCTGAATGAATTGCCCTCCTGACAGTGATACAGTTGTCTGAGTCTGAATCAAAACAAACACCCAGTGCAAGGTGTAGAATGTATTTAGACACTTTAGGGTACAATGTACTGTACCTCTGGTGTGCTTATGAAAGGTGTAGATGGGTTGATGACTTTATTAATTTTGGGTTTGATGAAGCTCTACTTTGATGGTTTTTGCAAACTCTCACCAATCATTTTTAGATCAGAATCTAAAATTACTCAGAATTACTGCTGGGAAATGTATACAATATCTATATCTGCATTTGTTTTAAAATCTATTTTATTTTAAAACTAATTATTTATATTACAGAATAATCTGACTGTGTTTATAGGCAATTTCATTGTTTCAAACACACAAACAAAGAAGGGTATTATTAACTGAAATGAAAGGCCATTTAAGCATGTAATAAAATCATATACAGGTGTTTTACTTTAGAGAGTATTTACAGTGCAAACTCAAAAGAAAACTTTTAATGAGCCCAGAGAAACAATTTTTGTGCAGCCCTGTATATCTCATCCATCCATCCATTATCTACCATTTTATCCTCCACCGGAGGGTCGCTGTGCCAATCTCAGCGATAGGTGGGGACCCTGGACAGTTCGCCATCCCATCACAGGGCCAAACATAGAGACAACCATCCACCACTCACATTCACACCAAGTCAAATTACAGTGTCCAATTTACCTAATCCCTATATTGAATCTTTTTGGACTGTGGGAGGAAGCCGGAGAACCTGGGGGAAACCCATGCACACACAGGGAGAACATGCAAACTCCATGCATAAAGGCCCTGTATAGGAAGCGGAGATGATGTCTGCCGGAGACGTCAACAACCAAATAAAAGCACATTTACAAATCAAAACAAATGTAAAGCATCACAAGCAATAACAACCAATCACAACATCAAAGCAACAGATACAGCAGATGACAGCACAGCTTCACAGCATATGGTATACGTATGTAAATATAGGATCACACAGGAGAAATTAATAATTAGGGTCACAAACAGCTGTTTCAATGTGTGTGAAGTTTGGTAAACTGAGAATTGAGCTATAGTGTAACAAATGTTAAGGAGGTTGATCTTCGCCTTCTGCTTTAAAATTCAACTTGACGATACATATTTCGAGACGGAAGGTTCAGTCGTTTAACGTGTGATTATTTGCTTAAACAAACATTAAATTACAGATTACAAGAGTAATTGATGACTTGTTTTAAAATAAAATTATTTGACTATTAATTACAAGTTTGTGAGTTTCCTTATCACTTTGAATCAATGTACAACCCATTTCTTTAAAATCATATAATTTATCTGAACAGTAACAATAATGTTTGTTTTCTCAGCCCTCATATGTACTTGTCAGCACAGCACTAAACTTCTGTGCTTGAGTAATAGTGTTTGTTTCTCTTGTTTTTTAAGGGTTTTCTCAGGGGAGACCCCACCTCTCCCACCACTACCACTACCACACCAAATCTCAAAACATGCATATAAGTTAAATGTTGACCCTATGAATGTTGACCCTAACCTGGACATAATTTACAATTACTCATGGACTATTGATAATTAGTGAGTAATTAATTATTGAGTCTACCTTTTGAAAACACAATATATTTTGTTTTATGTACAAACTTGTCATAATAAGAAATAATTTCACATAGAATTGGGGGTAGCTTAGATTACAGTGTAGCTACTATAGCTGCAGGACGGGTCCCTCACCTCAGGTCGACAGCCTCCCTGGGTCAGCAGCCACTGTAAGCAGGCCAGGTTGCCCGTGGCCGCTGCGTCATGCGCCGGGCTTGCCCCGTTTTTGGCCACGCAGTTACCCGGCAGACCCGCCTCCTCCACAAGAAAACGCAGACAGGTGAGTTTCCCGGCCCGGGCTGCGTGGTGGGCAGGCGAAGCCCCCAGCACGTCCTTGACGTCGCCGGTGAGCGCTTTTTCCGCAAACTGCGCTTTCAGAGACTGCACGTCTCCTTGCCTTGCGGCGAGCAGCGCCCTGTCCCCCTCCACCACCATGACCGCTGCACACTGATCCTCCACTCCGCTGCTTCCCCCTTTAGTTTGCGTGGGTTCAGCTCGGTCAGTTCACCGCGAGGATGAGACCAGCATCGTTATGTTCAGTCACTAATTTAGTCAGTAAACTTATTATATCACATCCACATCTTTCCAAGTGATGGAAGCAGCATCATTATCCACTCACGTGCAGTCACTAGTAACCAGCGGCTCTTTTACATTCTGAAATGATGATGAACTGACCTGCTTTCTATGTTTTGACCGACGATGTGGGTCAGTAATCCGTTTCTTTTATCTCTGGCTCAACACCTGTTGCAGGAGTTTGTTTCAGTAAAAATTTAACAAGTTTGTTTATCCCGATTCCAAATGAGCAGAGTTTATCATGTGCCTCAGAACATCCCGCAGTTTTTTTTCTTCCCTAAAGCAGATGGCGACGTGGGACTGAGCGCCTGTTCAATAATCCATCAGGGGGAAGGACCGCTGAGCCTGTTACAGGTTGTTGCTCCCTGGAAATCGGCTCACAAGTTAAAGGGGCAGTACAATTTAGAAACACGCTAAACCTAAGCATATTTGCAACTTATGCAACTGTGATGATGGTGGGTGTCAGTGAAGCACGGAGCAACATCAGAATATTAAAGCAGCTAGTACATTTTAGAACACGTCTTGTTTGCAGTTGCTGGCTATTATGTCCATGAAGTCAGCATCACTGCACACAGTAGAGGTCCATCTGGTGGCCTGTTGTAAAACTGTAACCTTAAATAATATTTTTATCCAGAGGTCTCAAACATGCGGCTCAGGGGCCACATGTGGCCAACCACCACAAAACTGTAACCTTAAATAATATTTTTATCCAGAGGTCTCAAACATGCGACCAACCACCACTCTTATATAAGTACCTAAGGGTCTGTCCGCATGGAAAGGGGTTTAGATGAATACTCATACTTTTTTTTTTGCCAGAGAAGCGTTTCTTCCACACGGAGATGGCATTTTTTGAAAACACCTCCCAGAGTGAGAAAACTTCAAAATGCTGGCCTTGTGTTTCCGTGTAGACGGCGAATATGATACTTCAGGAAAACAACAACGTTATATTCCAAGCATCTCTCTTGTCATTCATTGTCTTGTGTTTGGAGATTGTTTGGCAGAGTTACCAACTACTGTCAACGAAAAGTAACTAAAGTCAGTCTGAGAAGACACTAGATGTCACTAGAACACGTCCTGTCTTTAGAGATTTCACACACGGTTGAAAAAAGTGTTGAATCATAAAATAAAGAGTGGAGCAATCAAAAACTATTTTTACCTGTGTAAACAAAACAGATCAGTGATTTTTCCACACAGAGTCGACTGTACTGAACATACACAGCTCGTTCTTGTCTGTGTTTTAGTGTGCTGTGTGTGCATGTCTGCCCACAGTAAATAGAGTTAGATGGACCTCACTTGTACAGTGAAATTGTACATTTCCTTCTGGGAAAGTATTTAGGTTTATTACAGAGAATTGCTAGATTTGTCGGTATTTCTTTCTTTTTCTTTCTTTCTTTTAAAAGAAAAACAAGTGACCGGGGGCCTGTAAAGTTGCTAAATATGTACACGGAAAAGGTTTCTGTTATATCTAATGTTTACAACGTCATCTTCTGTTTTTGGTGTAACGTTACAGCACAACTACAGTGCTGGCATATGCACTACAGCATTGTTCCGTGTGGACGGAGGTATTTCCTGAAACAATGCCGTTTTCACAGGGAACTTTTTGAAAACGGCAAAGAAAAAGATTGTTTACGTTTCGTGCTGGACTTGGCCTAAAAGGGATACTTGAGTAAGAGTACAATACATTTTATAATATTACTTAAGTAAAAATCTATTCTATGTGGCTGACATTTACTGTACTTAAATGTCAAAAGTAATGCTCTCATATAAAATGTACTTAAGTTTTAGAAGTAAAAGTATTAAAAGGTGAGGAGATAAGATTGAGCCATGGTGTCTCAGTGGTAGGGCAAGTTGTCTTTCAACTGGAAGGTTGTGGGTTCAGTTCCTGGCTTTGATTTTTAATATTAGTTTCCCTCTTAAATTATATCCCTCTTGTCGCTTTAAAGACAAGACTTTGTGTCTTGTTTACACTCACTGGATTGTATTAATTCTAACTGAAAGAGGCTACATAGGTTCTCCAACACATGAGGATGAGGGATATTTAGCTGCGACATGCAACTTCACAAATAAATATTACTAAATTTTACACTCTGTACCTTCAATGCCCAGTAGGGAAATTAGTCTTCAATTATGCCCAATAATAGCCTTGAATACATCATAAGTTGAAACATCTGTTATAATTTAATATGATTGTAATAGTTTACTCCTGAATGAAGGGGACCATTTTTCCAAAACATTTGGCTTTTAATAATAATAATTCAGTATATATGCAATAAGGAATATGGTATATATCAGAGGACAAACGTCAACACTCACACATAGTCAAATAAAATACTGTTCAGAGCCCATGTATGTTTAAATGTTTCTGTGGTTTTTAAGCTTAACTGAATATGTTTACATTCATGCTGTTTCATGTCACCCCCCACGTTAGAATCTCTGTTTGAATATAGGAAGGCTCTCCAGTTTTCTTTAAAAGAGCATGTTGCGTTAAACTGTAATACTTTAAACCACCAAACGGTGGCAGGAAAGGTTCATATACCTGCAGAGGTGTTCAGGTGTCAAGTGTGTTCGTTTTCCACGGGCTTCTCTAAATCACGTTAAGATGTTTCTCACACACATCAGGACATTGAACAAACCCTCTTTTTATGACTAATAATAGAAATAAAGCTGAAATACACTCTGTTTTTAAAACCGTGCACCATTATTCATCTGCTCTGAGGTTTCATAGCACTGAAAACTGCTATAATTTACGCCAGTATTCTATTCAGTCATATTTAGTAAATGGAAATATAAACCCACATATATGACATAAAGGTTTTTTTATATATAATATTTCCAATGTAATGTAAAACAACAACTTCACACCATTTCACACATTTTTTGTCTCTTCGCTGTCAGATTAGGTTGATTGATTTTTTTTCCGGGCAAGCGGTCTTTGCAGCACGTGTGTTAGAAGAGGAGGAGGAGGAGGAGAGGGGGAGAGAGAGAGTCTCGTGCTCGGCGCGTGCCACCTCGGCACATCTGTTGCACAGGTCCAACTGTCATGGACACCGCGTGCTAATAGAGGGGAGGGCAGGGGGAATTCCCACGAGCATAATTGTACAATTCCCCAAAGGAAATGAACAATAAACGCACTCCAACACGACTTAGTGGACTGTGTGGTCATAATTATTTATTTATTTACTCGATAATTTATTAGGTTTAATCATTTCACGGGTTTTGATTAACCTTGTATATGTTTAATAGTGGACACACCGTTCGATTGCGTCTAACGTAAAATCTGTTAAATTCATATGTGGCTAAATACGTTTTTTTTTAACGTATTATTTTTTTTTAAATATGAATGTCCATTTTTTTTACCGCATCCTGAACTGTACTGATGAGTACTACATAATTAGGAGAATTTCTTTATTTGTCATTTGATTTCTCTTTAATGACTCATATAGGCTAAATTTAAATAGCATATGCGTGTTGATTACTTGACGTGTGTACTGTCTTTTTGTTTTTAAGATGGTTTGTCTTTATCCGCCTGTTTGGTAAATGAGGCTCAGTCAGCTCTAAAACGCAGCTGCAGCAGCAGCAGCAGCTCTGTATATAAAGGAGGTTGTAACACAGGGTGTAATCATGTGTAGGAGAAGTGCAGTTTTCCCAGGCTTCTTCAAAGACTCTCCCACAAACTTGAAGCAATGAGAAGCTTAAATCCCCATTGAAGAGTTAAAGGGGGCTACCAACGGTTTTTCTGCGAGGCCCGGGGAGCCTGGGATACTTAGTGCACGCGTCAGACGTGCGACAGTTATTCAAATTGATCTCAATTATTCAGCGCGTGGGCCCCATCCATTGTATAGTCACATCTGTTGCTGCGCGCGGGAACATTCAAATTAGGACGTTTTCTGCTCAAGTTCATGCTGCTTACAACACAACACAACAGCCCACTGTCACCGTTTGCGATGATGAATGTGCCCAGACTTCCTTTTACACACTGGGATACAATCGCCAGGGAAAAGTCCCAACTTCCCCCAAATGTTTTTTTTCAAAAGCAAATCTATTTACCAGTGTATGTCATAATGTGAGCTTATACACTGCTCATAACAGTCCAACAACAACATATAATAAATACATTTAATAAAATAAAATAATACATTTTCATATGTATGTGTATGTATGTATATATATATATATATATATATATTTTAAGTCTGTATAGAGCACTTCCTCACGTCCATCTGCAACGGCTCAGCTGGTCGGCGCGTGCCACAGAGAAATTGTTTTCGCCTGAGTAAACGCGGGCGCGTGCAGGAACCAGAGAGGAGGACATGTCTGCACAATTATGTGATCTACAACACTATAACAATAGAATCTCTCTCTGTGTGTGTGTGTGTTATAGGTTAATATATGTATATAAATAAACACATGATAAATATGTTGTTATATGACGTATTTAAAAAAAGACACCAGGCAAAAACCAACTTTATTTAGCAGCTGAAAGAAAACCAGCACACATGGCGGAAATAACTTTATTTATTATAGGTCTCTATATACCATATCCCCAAACTCTTTCTTTCCGTTTCTCACGCTCTCTTTGTCTTTTTTCTGAATCAGTTTGCAGTCACATTTACACCAAAACATCACAACATGTCTTGTGAAATAGTATCTATATGAAGTTTAAACATCTGAGAATGTACTACATAGAAGAGACTTTATTGTCATTGCACATTAGGGTACAATGACATTGTGGGTGCTCCACACAGCAACTAAATAATAATGCACATTGTACAACAAATACATTGAACATACAAATAAGCCATAAGATTAGGGTACAACGACATTGTGGGTGATGTAAGGTGGGGGGTGTGGCTCTGTATGTATGTATGTATGTATGAATGTCTGTGTGTTAAATCTAATGATAAAAATAAACTTTATTTAAAAATTCACATTACCTCACAACATCAACAGATAAAAAAACGCTGGGTCATACACTGATAGTGGAGTTTTATATATTTATATATGTGTCTATATATGTGTGTGTGTATGTATGTATATTTACATATATATGTATATATATATATATATATGTATATGTATATATATATATATATGTAATATTCAGCCAGCTTTGCTTTATATGAAGGCGCGAAAATGGGAAAATCTTTGGTCATTTTTAATGGTCATTTTTCAGAATAGAGGTTAATATGAGTACTGAACAAACAATTTAGCTATATTTCAATAACATATCTGTTTTTTGATTGTAACCAACAGGAAACCTGTCTTTTGAAACCACCAATTCTTATTGTATTTTTATTTTATTTTGTCTTTAGCACTATTGAATGTGCTCTTGTAAAATAGATTTCAACCTCATCACGAAATAAAGGTTGTAAGGTAAAATGTTAATGTAAGCCAAAATACTTAACAGCAGTACTCTAAAAATTTTAATTATACAAATTGGTATAAACAACATGTGGAGACACACACACACACACACACACATATCACAGGTGATACAGTAAATACAGCTTATAATTTCTTTAAAAGGTTAAGAACCTCCTTTTCCTGGAGTCCTGGAAATATAGGGACAAAGTAATCTCTTAGTGCTCCTTTTAAGGAGACTGAAATAATATAATAATAATAATCACAATAGTAATAATAATAACACATGTTGAGTCCTCTTCACCAGAATCACCCCTGAACTCAATGGTCTCATCAAACATGAGTTTGTTTAAGTCATTTCTGGCTATGAACAAATGTGACCTTTAAATTTCCCTTTGTTTTTAGATTGACAGACATTTATTGACATCTGTAAATAAAACAAGACCTGGACTGATTAAGATCTAAACAGGCCATTAACTTTCCTATTTATTTAACAGACTTACAACTATTTACAGTAGTTGGATAACTAGAAAATACTTATAAGTAGTAGCAAGAGCAAAAGAACCACCAGGTGACTTCCTTGGTTCCTCCTTGATTCTTCTGTCTTCTGTGTTGCAGTCTGAAGACATGATAGTCAACTGTCTTGTCTCCTCCTGAACTCACCGTGCAGGCACAATTATGTCTCTCCCACGGCGACGCAGTCATCCGTGAGCTGCAGTGAGAATGACTATGGTCAGACTTTCTCACACTCAGGCTCATTAGCAGCAGCAGACGGAAACATCTCAAGAGATTTGACAAGTGATGGCGTTTGAACAATGCAGCGTCTACACACTGAGAAGTCAAGGGAGGCTCGACACCAAGGTGATGAAATAGACTTTAAAATGCGTCTTATTTATAACACATGGGCAGGTTTAACAGTTTTACTGCAGCAACACAAAATAACTGCACATTAATGTCGTAATACATAAACAATACAGGAAGTGTTAAAAACAATCAGATTATAACAGCAGTCGTATAGCTTTATGAAATTAATTATAAAATGATGAAACATTCACTGTCACGTGTTTGATTTTTGGGGCGTATACAGTCACGTGTTATTTCAGCTTGGTGTACAAATGTCATATATAAAGCACAGAAAACACAACATGAATGAAACAATTATTATTTCTGTCTTGAATCTAAAGTCATGATCATTTCTCATATTGTAACTCGTGAGTAAAGGTTACATGCAAATCGCTGTGTCCTGAGATGGTATTCAGTCTTATGTACACATCTCACACAAGCAACACAATCACGCCATTTATATAAATAAATATGGTTTGTATAGCTCTACAACGAATAAATAAATAAATACATAAATGACGTACCAGTGCGTGAGTGGGCTGCTTCTCTGCACGCAGCGACTCTTGCAGGTGTTTGCTGGTTGAAGGGCTCGTGCGGTTTGTATTGAGCGCCCTTTTACAACACGAGGTTTGGGCTCAATGACAGAGACGCGATGGTCTTTGTGGGCGGACACCTTGCTGTCCACACACGCCACGCCCCGCCCCCGTCATGACCCTGCTGTCCCTGCAGCACGAGAACAGACAAATAAAGAGAAATTTAGTATAATTTACAGATATAGAATTTTACCGATTAGAGATATTAGTTATTTTGCATTATTTTGTGTCTGTATAGAGTAAGTCACAAGCAGATGAAGTCAATGTTAATGTCATGTTTGATTTATAATATAAGAAATTGGGCGATGTTCTCAACAAGAAGCGTTATAAAGCTGGCATCACATTTTGTGTTGGTCCGTGTATTCTTTGTCCTGGTTATCATCTGCTGTAATCTAATCAATTATTATGAGCAGATTCAGCAATGCAGTTACGTTTTAAAACATTAAAAAAAGCTCCCTAAAAGGAAACCATTGATCATTATTATATTATTTTTATTCGTATATCACTGCAATATACAGAAGAGTTTAAAGTAAATGTATTGGGTGATTATTATTATTATTACCCCCTGCTTCTTTTTAATGTCCCCTGGTCTCTACATGTGTCTCTGTAAGTTCAACATAATTCATCGGAGGAGGAGGAAAGCCATCTGCTGCCTTTGTCCTCGTGGCTCGTGCTGTTCTCGTGCCCCTGATATGGCAGCACAATGGATTCCCTTCAATCAGAAATCCAATATTCAAAAAACCCGCCAACAAGCGGCTGTCCGGCGTGTCCCACCCTCTCCTGTGGTAGAGCTGCGTGGGTCGTATAATCTCATACATGCTGCAGCAATGGATACATTCTTAAATACACTTGGTTTGCTTTATTTATTTGTTCATTTATTTATTATTAAATAAAAGTGTTTTAAATAGTTTGAAGCCTGTATGTGGGGCTGACAAGTTCCTTAGCCAGTGGTGGAAAAGCCTATATGCGTCGCTGTATAGTTTGAACAACTTGAATGAAGAAAACAAATGTGCATCCACCAGATGTGGACTCTGTCTTACAGCTTGGCGTTTGGCTTGGTGAGGCATATTTGGATATTCAAATCCTGTCTAAGCTATGATGCAGCAGCAGCAGCAGCCCTCTGGTTCGTGCATGGTGCATGATGCTGCGCTGATATGGACCTATAGGGACAGAATCAGTGACGTCAAAATGGACCTCGTGCATGAGGCAAAAAAAAGTTTGGTTTTTCGTCACTGCTGCAGCAGATGCTGCGTGGAAATAGCGTTGTTTTGGGCGTGGGAAGCTTCATGGCAAATTTTGATAGGTCTTCCTGCTGCATCCTCAGAGGGAGACGTGATGCTATGTCACACGAGAGCTTCTTCAACACACGAACAAAGAGAACAACAAACCCTGTGGGGACACGAATATTAGTATTCACAAGGAACAGTTTTAATCATTTATATAGTTCATATACGTATAGCCTTTAAAATATATTATTTCACTCACACACATACTGTGAATAGGATGTTTTGATTAAATGGGATGCCATTATTTTATTAACAGTAATAGTAAGTGGACTGATTAACAAAGGGTAACAGCTAAGTCTTGCAGAATAAGAAAGAAATATAAACTATTTTCAGTAACTCTTACCTTATCTGATCATTTTGTATGATACAGGGAGACATTACAGTTATCATGTCCAAACCCTGATGTGCATGTGGTAGACAGAATAACAGCAATGCAAATTAATTCAGTAGCAGGACAGATGGCATCCTTGAAAATGAAACACATTTCTAAATCTTTAATAAAAACTCACTCTTGTATTTTTGTGAAATAAGAAGATGTGTTAGCTTTAGTCAGTATATTTTATATATATTATATTTATATAGTGGGCCACATAGTTGGTGTAGTGGTTAGCACTCTTCATTGCCTTTGCACCTTTGCAAGAAGACCCGGGTTTGTGACCCAGTCAGAACAAGGGTCTTTGTGCATGGAGTTTGCATGTTCTCCCCGTGTGTGGGTTTTCTCTGGGTTCTCCAGTTGCCGAAAACATGCAATATGGGGAGTGGGTAAATTGGACGCTCTAAATTGACAGTGAATGTGAGAGTGGATGGTTGTTTGTCTATGTGGCCCTAGGATGGACTGGTGATCTGTCCAGGGTGTACCTTTCGCTCTACATCCCTTGTGGAGGATAAAGTGGTAGAAGATGGATGGATGAATGTAAATAGTTGTATATAATAGCACCTTCTCTAGTCTTGACCACTCAAAGTGCTTAGCACTACCGTTTTGCCATTCATCCATTCACACAGTGCATTTTCTATCTTTTTTTTCTATCTATCATACCAATTCATACTCTGCTGCAACAGCCATCAGGAGCACATTTGGGTTAAGTGTCTTACAAGGAACACATCAGAATGTAGACTAGTGTGGATCAAACCCTGACCCTCTGGTTGGAAGATGACCAACCATACCACTGACCCAAGCTGCCCAATAAACTGACAAATATTCTTAGCCAGAGCCAGCCCAGTGCAGAGGCAAACTAAGCAATTAATATTTCAATGGTAATCATGGAAAAGATGCAATATAAAAATTAAAAACAAATATTTCCAGTTCACTCAGCTCCTACTGGCCCCCGCCCAAATTCTGCTTATGTGGCTCCATGAAATCTTGGCCAGCTTTCAGTTTAGCTTCTGTTAGACTGAAGTGAGAGTGAGTCTTCTTCATTGGAAGAAGACTCACTCTGGTGTTAATGGGTTCTTCTTAAGCTGAGTTGTTTCACCTCTGGGATCTAAACAAAAGTCATGTCTGGCACCAGCTCCTCACTGTGTTTTTCATTCTGAGGCTTTCAGGGGAGAACAATAGACACACAGTGGTCTGACCGACCAACATAAACATGTACAGTCCGACATGAATGAGTGACTTCAGAGTCAGATTAGTCCTTTCTATTGAAAGGAACCTCACAGAAACACGGGGACTCCACTTCATATGAGATGGACAGAGACACACACTGAAGGCAACCGAAGGGGTTAGAGGAAGGAGTGCACACACTTAACACTTAAATCCACACAAGCAAACTCTGACCGCATCATCAATTCTTTTGTTGCTTTTTAGTGGAGGAAGAAGAACAGTTTTATACCTTGTCTTTGGACTTCACCTCAAATAGCTTTTGTAAATTTACTGAGTTGTCATGTTGTCTATGTCAGTTTGACTGGAGCCACGCAATCACATTTGATAGAATAATAACCTGAGTGCATGTATTGTTTATGATCCTATCAATGTCATGCACTTCATAATGCAGCGCAAACTTCAGTAGATATTTGTGTTAAAAAATAGTTGAACATATTAACCTAATAAAGTAGGCAGTGAGTGTAGATGCTGAATATGTGATGACGTGTCAATGGTGTGACCTCACCTGATGTCAAGTGCTGCATAATGGTTGATTTGAATGGTCGTGGGTTCGATTCCTAGCTCTGCTAACACACCGATGTTTCCTTGGGCTAGACACTTGTTCTTGAAGGCTGTGCCGGCAGCGTGTGAATGGGTGTGAAGGATGTGTGATTGAAAATGTGCTGCACATAGATGCACTTTATGAAAGTGTGAGTGAATGGATGTGAATGAAAAACCGTAGTGTAAAGCAGCTCTGAGTGGTCATCAACATCAGAAAAGTGCCATATAAATACCAGTTCGATTGGTGATATATCATCGTCCTTCCTCGTGCAATATGATAAGCAATATGCCAGGGCAAATAATAATAAATGAAGGCACTCTAAACAGTCTCTGCCAGTTTCACTTGCTGGGCTACCTCATTCACTACTTGAGTTCACCACAAGTTTCCCTATATGGAAACTTGGCGGAAGTTACCTGACTGAAGAAGTGGGAGGTTACAGCGGGATAATGGTGGAGAAAGCTACGTTAAGAGATGCTCCATCCACGTTCATTACATAGACTTCAAGCACTTTGTTCTCCATGTTTGAATAAACAGAGAAATCCTGCACTTTTAACTTTTCATGGATGTTTTGTTTTCCTCAGTTAGACAGATATTGTGAGGTATCGCTATAATTGTCTTGCAATATATTGATTATCACGGTATTATATTATAGAAATAATCACACAAATATCATATCAACTGTTCTCAGTCGTCCATGATGTTTGTATATTTAAGGGTGAAGATAAAAGCAACTGGATTTGTTTGAGAGGGGATTTTATAGTCTTGTAGAAAACATCAGACCTGTTAACAGCTCAACTATCACACAAAGCTTGGAAAACGTTACAAATGACAGCATTAAAAGTGTTACTTGTGCTCACAATTAAATGGAAAATGGTACATACATTACCTCCATGGTCTTTATCCATTAATTTGTGATGAAGATCACAACCCTAAAATGTTGGTATCCTCTCAGTGAATTTAGAAAATCATTAGAACAAAAATTGTATTCTCAAGTGCCACTAAAACTTCTCATACAATTAGAAAACCAAACGCATAGGGTCTTGCAATGTCTTTTCAGAACATGTAAATAAGTGTTAAAATATGGTATTCTTTCTCACGGACCTTGATGATATGAATTAATTGGGGGCATTTAAACGATTATTATAGGCTTTTGTTAAGGCCTAGTATTATGTGATTTCTGATATAAAAGGAACATGTTTAACTTATTTCTATCATAAACTGGTAAAATGTGAACTTCTTGAGTCTGAACCGGAGCATTGTGGTCAACAAACAGCAGCCTACAGTCCCGTGTAGACGCGTCACAGTCATTCGGATAATGTTGGCGTGTATTTTGGCTTGGGATGCCAGACATCCTTTGATCTACAGTTCACTATACACAGTCTGAAAAACCCGGAGGTCTGAAAAAAACAACCCTCCATGTAGTCGCGGTGGCGACGATCACCTGCAAGTCAGTCCGTGGACGCTCTTGGTTTCACGGTTCAATAATCCCGCGCATGCAGTCTCCATCTGCCACTGCATTTTGGCTCGTGTCAGCCTCATGCCGTTTGTACTGTCGAATCGTTTCTCTCTTATCATTATTTTCACCCCCAAAACCTTCCAAGCTTTATGTGTTCTGGTCAACACATAGAAGAAATGTTTACATTTTTATATTTTAAACCATATTATATTTCTACCAGAAAACTGACGAGGTTTGTTGTTTTAACAAAAGTTCGTAATAAACAGCAACACAATTATTATGGAATACACCCTTCACGCGTGTCTTTTGTCTGACTTATATCAAAAGTCCGTCGTTAAACTAGAAGAAGACAAAGACAGTAATCACATGTCTTTTCTGTACAGTTGCTGTAAACCCCATCTTGATTCCACCTCTCTGTATGTCCCTCAACAAAAGGATCACTGTGAGCTCAGTTTGCACAGATGGATACCCACGCTGAAACCAGGACAAAAAGGCTCCCAACCGAAGCCTTTCTTTCTTGAACTTTTTTTTGTCTTATCTCGGAGAGCCCGTTTCCAGACTGGACTTGGTGGCAGTTATGTGGGGCCCCATGGGACAGGACGCGTGCAAAACCACGCATATATAATGCCTGACGGGTTGAAAACCCCTTAAACTTCCACAGGGGAAAAATTTCCAGTGTACATTAATATATCAATATTATTATAGCCGAGTAGTAAATGTGCATTGCAGTTCCGTGCGTAACGTTGGTGCGTAAAGCTGGAGTTTGGTTTGTGCCATTCAACGAAATAGACGGTCGACAATATTACATATAACATTTGTACATACATCAAACATTTAAATACATACAATATTTTGAATAGATTGTGTTTTAGTCCGTGTATAGTTCCTCGTGGACTGTACGTTACGAAATTTCCCTTTTAGATTATGGTGCTGTATTTCTTTTTGAACAATTGCGCTATTGTTATATGAGCCGTGACTCAAGCCTAACTCTCAAAAGACAAAAAAGAAAAAAGAAAAAAGCGTTGTTGAACACTGATGGTGTGGAGCCTGGTGGGATGCTGATGGGAGCTGCAGCGCGCTGGTGCTGCGCTGACAGAGTGGGGGTGGGGTGGTGCGTAAAGAGACGGAAGACGAGGAGGGAGGGAGGTTTGTCCTCCATCTGCTGCGCTGCTGTGGCGCGTGCCGAACGCGTGAGCTCTACTGGCAGCTCACAGCCCTGTGAGCAGCAGAGATTGACTGAAACTTTTATAAAATACAATTAAATAAAAACAAATGACAATAATGTGATGTTAGTTTGAAACGCACACACGGTTGTGTTTATGTAAAGAAATAAGGGATTTATGAATAAGTAACGGCCTAGTCTTTAGTTATAAGTCATATTGGTATTCATCAGTGTGTTTTGCGTGCAGTTTTTGTACAGAGTTAGTATTGCATCGCTCTTTTTGTACACAGTTCTGGTCGGCAGATAAACTCTATTCTGCATGCGTTGCAGGTTATCACTCAGACTCCTCCCCCACTAGCTGTTCCAGGTAAACACTGTTGTTGATATCGGAGAAAAGCATCTGGGGCTCCATAAGCAGATGTTAATCCATACATAGCGTGGCTTGGGTATCTGGTTTATTAATTTTGGGATAGATTACTCCTGTCACCTCAGAAACACTCAACTGGTTCTGTGCTTCTTTTGTTGAGTGTTTATCCCACATTGAGCCCTTAGGCATTAATAAATGTAGGCTATAATCAGTATTATTGTTTGTTTTTTATTTATTTAAAGTTTGAAATGTTCTTTAATAAGGCAAATGAACATTTAGATACGTCCTGACTCATTTGGCAGTTCATGTGTGGTGAATTTTCGATGCAACAAAGGCAGAATTAAAAACGGAAAGATTATTATTTCAATAATAGAGAAATCTTAAAATAAAACGGTGCTCAGGAATCTGGAATATCATGTAGTAGAAATCGCCTATGTATTGTACCAAGGATAACGACTGTTTGACTTCTGTGCGTAATTGGATCTTGGTTGAACTTTTAAACGTGAAATGTTAACGCAATAAAGCGCAACGCCATCACGAAACCTTTGCATACCAGCGCTAGACTCAGGGGCCCATCACGACCAGATGGTCCAGACATGAGCGCCACTCATTTCCCAAAGGCACCGCCCCACCCCTCCTCCCGTGTCACAATGCTTTGCGTCCCCTCCGCTCTGACGCGCTGGAGCCATATAAATAGGAGGCGCTCCGCCTCTGCCTCACACTTCAGCTCAGCCGCTCCAAGTGCAAGCAGCTCCCATCACAAAGCACAAAAAAAACCCGAAATGAGTCCCAGCATCACAACTGAGGCCAGCCTGCCTCTCCCTAACAGGTCCACCGTGGCTCAGAGAAAACAAGCCAACGAACTGAGAAAGGTAAGGAAACGAGAAAACACTTTGTTTATTTGACTGCAAATGTTTACATTTCTGACTCCTTTGATTGTGCATCGGAATAACAGTTTGCCATGATTTCTTTCAGACGTTGAAACCCTTACTGGAGAAGAGAAGACGCGCTCGTATCAATGACAGTCTCAGTCATTTGAAGAGTCTGATTCTGCCTCTTGTTGGCAAAGACAACGCACGCTATTCCAAGCTAGAGAAAGCTGATATTCTGGAAATGACAGTCCGGTTTCTCAGAGACCTTCCTGCCTCTCCAGTCAAAGGTGAGCATCATCTCCTGAACTGCTGCCAATTTTCTACAAATATTATATATTTCATACACGGCCCATGTGAAATTACAGTCACTGACCAAATCTCCTTTTCGTTTCCCCCAGACTCTGCAGACAGTTACAGAGAAGGCTACAAAGCCTGCCTCCAGCGCGTCTCCACTCTGCTTCCCAAAACTAGCCTGGATCAAGACGCGTGCCAGCGTGTCAGCGACTTCGTTCAGCAGTCTATGTCTGCCACAGTCACCCCGACCTGTCTGAACTGTTGCGCTCAGAGCTCCAGAACTTTCCCACAGATCCAACAGAGACTCCTGAGCCTCAAATCCAGCTTCAGCCCCAGAATGGAGAACCAATCCCGCAGCAGCACCAGCAACAACAGCAACAGCAACAGCAGCAGCAGCAGCAGCAGCAGCGGTGCAGTGGCTCCCAGCAGAGCACAGCCAGGCCCACAGCCTGTCAACGCTGCCATGTGGAGACCTTGGTAGATTAGATGCACAGATAGAATTGTTGTGATGTATTTTCGTAAACTTGTATTGTATTAGCCTAACTATATAGTAGTATTGATTGTGTTGTATGAGGTGATTAATTGTTGGAGTTGAAGTTTGATAATTGAATTCAACATTTGGCTCATTTTGCGTTAAAGGGCACACGAGCACAGATCTTAAAGAAACTGTAAAGTCTATGAACTTTCCGAATCGCAATCCTCTTTGGGGTGTCAAAGATATGGGTTGTAGGCAACACTTTTGTAAAACCCCAAGGGTTATTTTATTTGAGGTTTGCACGATGGACTTAAAGTATTTTGGTCTGTGCAACATAATAGTCTGTAAACACTATGTGTTATATAGGAATCATGAATGGCATGTAAGGAAAAACAAACGTGTTTTGTGACTCAAACACTGATCATTGAAAATAAAATGTAAATAATGTACGCTCATCGAACATGACTGTTATTTGTTCTTTATATTATTTTGTGAATACATATAAGATATAAGTGTGTCAAAATAATTTTAATTCATCTTAAAGAGCGGACTCTCGGGTTTATGAATGGAATGAAAAAGGCGCGCAAACGCATAAAGCCACAGGTCATCCGCAGCCCATTGATGGTGCAGAGCAGCTGCTCCATTGTGTCATGTGTGGCGCCTCTCGCGTTGCCGCCAAATCGGTGGGAATAAGTTGTATTGGTCATGTGATGGGACACTGAGATGACCTGCTGCTGTGAATTCACACTCGCATAACCCACACATAACACACGCGTGGTTCCTATACTTGTACAACATGCTGCATTTTCATAACGAACTGTGCGTTTACATTTAAACATACAAAAGAGTCTCGACATTTTAATCCATAGCAGTGCATGGCTCATAGTGGCTCTTCGCCTATAATTAGATGATGAGTGATGATGATATTGTTTATTTTTTGTCATCCAATAACAACAGACATGAAACAAAATATAAGATATACTCAAAATAAAACTGACTAAAAAGGTGTAAGCAACACCCTTATTACAAACAACAGTCTAACTCATTCAGACATAAATGATACACAGCACCATTAATACATTTGAATCACCTAATTTTATAATAAGTGTCTTACCTCCATTTTCAACAGATTTTACTATCAAAACAAATATCAAGTCTCACAAATATCAAATAAATGTATTCTTAAACTATTTTCGTTGTTACACATATTGTCCTCCATCTTAAAGATTCACCCCTTTCATTGAAACCTATGGAATTATTTTATAGGCAAACAAACCGGTAAGCAAACAGGTTCAATGATATAAGCTTAAATGTTTGTTTGTGTGACAAGGACAAATGGGGTTTTCATTTTCTTTACTATAGTGGCAAAACTACAGCCATCATTTCATAAAAGATGAGTCCATCTTAAAACACTTGCTTGTAATGAACTCATAAGATACCATCCACAATTTAAAGCTAATTGGGGCTTTGGCAATGCATCAGTGAAGACTTTTTTCAAGAGAAGTTGCTGCACACACTTTTTTTTTTAAACTCACACTAGTGAATAGTTCTGTATGAACAATATGTTCTTTAGCATTAAACTAATGCTAAAGTTAAAAAATAATTGTGGAAGTAATTCCTTAAAGCAGTCACCTTATTTATAAGAAAAGATTAATAAATAAATAATTAATCAATAAACATTTTTTTTAATTCATAATTTTGATAGTTTATGACTGAAGTATTTTTAAAGCAGTTCTAGTTCAGTTTTCATTTGGCATGTTGGTTGGAACACAAACCATATTCCATATTCTTATTAGTGAATAGATAGTTGGTATATGGTACATTTCTAATGTCTCTGATTCTTTTACACAGCAGTAGAAACAATACAGTAATATGGTGCAGATTTGTTTAAATGGCCAAAAGCAGTTAATAGGAGATGTGAATCTGTTTGTTTTTTGTGGAGCTTTATGATTTTGAAATGGCTGGTCATGGCAAAAAGTGCAGATGTTTTATTATTAATAGCTTTGTAGTTTCAAAAAGGCATTGCACAGATAACTGCATATAATTGATTTATGTTTGCCCACTTTATGACAATATATGCTTTGGCAGATGTTTATTGATCATGGGTGAGATCTCAGGAGTGAGATCTGGACTCCGCCCTCTCCAATCTGCAGGTTTCTTGCCGACGACAGAATTCATATGCTTTAAACAAGCATCCCTTACTGGGGTAGAGGTTTGTGGGACGAGTAAAGACACACAGTCTAGTGTGATCATCTAAGTCCTGGGAAACTGTAGCTGAGGTGGCACAACTTCTTTGAGAGAGTTCTCTTCAACACTCTCTTGTTTACTGTAGCTGCTGTTGGGTTTTAGAGAGCTGTTGTACATTTCCAGTCTTTCCAGTCGGAGCCTCTGGAGTTTAACTTGGCCTCAGATTATTGTAGATTGGTGTTGTGTGATCACGCTCTCATGCTTTCGAGGTTGTTATGATTGTTCATCTGTCTTCATGGTGGAGGTATTTGCATACTGACTTTATTTATGTCGCACTTTTCATAAAAGGCAATGCAACTCAAAGTGCTTCACAGGATAAAAACATAATCTAAGAAAACAACCCACTGGCCCACCCCCAACCCAGCAACTATTTCAGCCGACAAATGGCTGGTATTATGTAAAGAACACAGCAATGGAGGAGTGAAGAAGTAGGGAAAAGAAGAGAGGAATGGAAATGAGGAATCACTATCATAGAACTCACAAAGAACCGCGAGAGAAAACACTGGAGACTAAAATACTAATGGGTGATCTAGCAGCTGAATGTAGCTGCAGCTGAGCGATACTCAATTAATCAATTAATGTGTGCTTGAAAGTTAAAATCTAATCTTAGACTTAGACTTTCTTTTATTGTCAATGCACAGAAAACACAGCAGTGGAACTGGTTGCTTGGAAACCGGATAAAACAACAACACAGCATTGCATTTTGAGGTAGTTATTGTAAACTATGACTCAAGAAAAAAAGTATAATAAAGTAGTGCAAATATACAGAATTTAGACTTTAGCAGTCTGATGGCCAGCGGAAAGTAACTGTTCTATCTAAAATGACACCAAGGTTTCTGACTTGTTTGGCTGGATTTAGTGCAAGTGACTTAAGTTTAAAACATAACCTTTTAAAATGAAATTAAAAGGGGAATTAATTGGCCCCGTGCCATCAGGAGACATGTAATGTAAAGTTGAGTGTCATCGGCATAGGTAAGCTTCTGCCATGCCACCTGATGGAATTTAGTAGAGATGTTGCAGTTAAAATGGAGGTCATTGACAACTTCGACTAAAGCTGTTTCAGTATTACGATTTACCAGATTGAAATGTTTCAAATATGTTATTGGTAGTCATAAAATCATTTAAAATAAATAATAATTTACAAAAAATCAAATCATTTCTGATTTAAAAAATAAATAAAAAATCTCTAAAACTTAACTTACAAATTACTTACAAACTACTGTCTACAGAAGGATTTTAATATGGTAGTTTTAAAAGCAGTGGGGAAAATACCCATCTGGAGAGAATAATTCACAATACTAAGAACATATTCAGCTTAAAAACTGATTTAAAAAGGGACATATAGGAATGGGTTCTAAAAGACACGTAGTGGGCTTTAAAATTGAGATAAGCACTTCAGCATCATTGAGGACCAGGTCAGTCTCCAGCAAAGCTAGATTCATTTGGGATGCAGCTGTTAAGTGAAGCCCTTTGTCTCCATTCTCCATATGTGATTGCTGCACCATGATTTATGTATTTTAATGAGGGTTGATTACTGAAATTACTTAGTTTAGTTGATAACTAACATTTAATTGCTGTCAGATATGTATTCATGTTTACTATAAAAGTATATGAGAGGACAGTACAATTAGTTTATCTTAAGAAAGCCATGTGGTTTGTATGAACTCTTCTGCTTTGGACATGAGAAAGCACATGTGTCATTTGATAAATGTGTGTAGGACACAGAATGTTTCCTATAAATATATTGTGTTAAAATTAAATGTAAAACGTGCTGCTATGGTTACAACGCATTGATGCCATCATTTATTTTTACTGGCTATTGTCTGATTCTAGCAGTGAACCCTAAGCAACTCTGAGACAACACTACTTGTCGCAAGTCATTGCATTATTCCAGTCGAATATGATAGAGCTACTGCAAAGGCAGCATTATTAAATGTTTTCATTTCACTGTATTTGTCATGTTTTTGTGAAACACCAGTGCAGAATTCAAGCTTTCATTTCATACAGATGTACCTGCATACAATATCATATACAACATATCAACCTGTTTCCTTTCACTCTGATGACTGAAATGGTTAAGACTCATTGTTTGAAGACCAAACACTATTTGTTTGTAGAATTTGTAGCAGAAAATAATGTTTGCCATTGTTTGCGACGCTGGAGCCTGAACATCACGCAGCATCAGCAGCAGCATCAGGAGTCAGGTGGAGTCTCACTCACTCATTCACTCACTGCTGCTGCTGCTGGTGACTCTCTATCGTGTGACTCTTAATTCCCATGAATTGTCGGAACATTTCCAGACAAAGGCTCCCTGTTATCCGGCCTGCACAGATGGGTTACCGACGCCGAATTTGCTTGAAAAGACAAAAGAGGACTCTAACCGTAAGAGCAAAACTCGGCAGAAGTGTTACCCCCACCCAGTCCTCTCTTCTCTCCTCCTCCCATCCCCCACCTCCATCCCTCCGTCCCGGCGGGTCAGTGAGGGGCGCGTGCAGCAAGTGTGCCTCTCAATTTCAGGGCTGCAGCGCGTACACTTCCCCCCTCAGTGTCACGACGACCTTTACATTTCCATTCTGTAGATTTCTTTTATACATACTTTTATATATACTGGTGTCAGACTTTTTCACTCTGAAGCAGTTACTGTTCATGAATTACTGCTGCACTGTTAAAATGAAAATAAATGACACCAGTGCAATATTTAGAAGAATTAAATGTTTATTTCGGGTATAGGTTTATACTCAAATATAAAGATGGCTCCTACTTTCTTTGCTCATTGGTATAGGCTTCCTTATGACAAACATATTTCACCCCCATCAACAGACAGAGCTTCGTGTTTCGTCATCTTCATCATCATCATCATCATCATGTAACACTAATAAACACGCGTTTCATGATAGCGTGGACGCTCAAATATCCAGGAGTCAAGCTGTAGAGGAGACAAACGGGGAGGAGGGGCGAGTGGTGTGTTTCAGTTGGACACTAACGTGGACTCATAACAACAAGCATGCAGATGGGACACCCACGCTAATGCGTGGAGATCATGTGTCATGTGCTTGTAAAGTTTATAGTGAAAGAACTTAAGTATATGCAACTGTGTGTGTGTGTGTGGAGTAGCTGTTCGTGATGCTGGTGTGGAGTTGAAGGAGGGTGTGTGTGTGTGTGCGTGCGCGGGGGGTGGAGGGTGGGGTCATAGATGGAGGTGGGTGGGGTGGAAGGGTAGGTAACAGACAGCCATCTGGTCCCCGTGGCGCGTGCTACGCGCGTGGTTCCCCTGAGTGCAGTGGTATTTGATGGGCTGTCATGTCTCCGGGTTTTTTTTTTTAATTTAAACTCTGCACATTTTAAAGACGTAATACAGAGTTTGATCGTGCTTTGTGAGGTACAAAACCTCACAAAGCACGATGGCCGATTATCAACTATATGCTTACACCAAGTCATTGGTTTAAGTTAAAATGCCTCGTGACGTTTAAAACCAGGCTGCTTTTATTTCTGCGACGGTGGCTATTGTGATAATAAAATATGCTCATCCACTATGCATCCTCTGTTTTTTTCCAGCCCCCACGTCCATGTGTGAGTCTCTAGCAGCAGGCATACACAGCCTACAGGTAGACACTCCCCCGGGCTGAAACTGCATAAAAACGTCATATGCAAAACTATTGTTGTCCAAATCTAAGCGCAGATGTTATTTGAAAGTAGCGTGGCTTGGGTGTGCGATTGGACTAAGAGTCTGCGTCTCTTTAAACACTTTAACACACGCAAGCGTGACCCCTACGTCAAGATGTATGCATTGCACCCTGCTGTGGGTTTGCGCATTAATTTAATATAAAAATGTTTGGAATTAAATGATGAACAGAGATTAAAGTGAGCAAACCAAATAACACCAAATAAAACTGAAAACCTCAGCGTTGAACAGCAACAGGGAATTCAGCAGGTATTTAAATCGTATATATACTGTAAACTATTTTTTTATCACCGAAAAATAGTAATGTAATGAACCTTCATTAGTAATACAATACCTTTTATTGTAGTTTGTTATATTTTATAGATATATGGGCCAGTAAATAAATACTATTGAGACAACCTCTCCCAAACTAACAGTATATATGTGCGTAATTACGCACCGTCAAAATATATGCATTCAACAACCAAACAAGTCTTTCTATTTATATGTTATAATCCTTATCCTTATTTTTCATTTATACTGTAGGTTGTTAAGAAAGTGTAAACTAAGGAGTATAAGATTTGTATTTCTTGCTCTGACGCTCTGTGCGTCCAAGCCACGCAGACAATTTACGCACGCCTTTCTTCAGCTTCTTGAGGCACTTTTTGTTTGATTTGGTTGATGGATCATATCGCAGACACGCAAGTTGTTACGCTTGGATTAGAGTGCAAGACAGATGGTTATCTTTGCAAATGAGAAGCGTTTGTGTTGTTTTCACGGAATACGTAGCTGGTTCAAATCATTTTGTGTCGGCTTGGGGGCGTAGCCCTGACGCACAAAGACCGAAGCCAGGAGGGGGATAAATACCGCAGCTCTCAGCCGTTAGAGACACTTCTTCCTCGACTTCTCTTTCGAACGCTCCTTTGACACAAAGACGGCGCTGAAAATGTCTCCAAACATGACTTTCGAAGCTATTCAGTCTTTTTCTCCAAGGCCAACCGTGGCCAAAAGAAAACAAGCTCTTGAGCTCAGAAAGGTAAGCGAAGTTACTGCATTTATACAGCATTATTTCGGGCATTTTGGTCAGTGTTTTTCTCTTAATTTAAGGAATGAATTCTAAAAATGTATTTCATTTGTTTTCCAGACTATGAAACCATTGATGGAAAAAAGAAGGCGCGCTCGTATCAACGACAGCCTGAACCACTTGAAAAACCTCATCCTTCCCCTCACAGGCAGAGATGTAAGTTGTTCTTTACATTTCGATAAATGCAAAAAATGTGTTTTATTAGATACATCGACACCAAGCTAACGTTGTGAATAAGACATTAAACATTTGTTGTTCATTATTTTCTCCAGAAGACTCGTCACTCCAAACTTGAGAAAGCAGACATTCTGGAAATGACTGTGAGGTTCCTCAGTGACATCCCACCGGTTAATGCCAAAGGTGAGCTGTGCTTCTGTTTGTTAAAGACGTTTTCTCATTAATGTGTGCCAAGATGATTCCTCTTTTGTGAACAACGGGACTAACTCGTCATTGTTTTTTCAGACTCTGCAGACGGTTACAGAGAAGGCTACAAAGCCTGCCTCCAGCGCGTCTCCACTCTGGTTCCCAAAACTAGCCTGGATCAAGACGCGTGCCAGCGGGTCAACGACTTCGTTCAGCAGTCTATGTCTGCCACAGTCACCCCGAGCTGCCTGAACTGCTGCGCCCAGAGCTCCAGAACCTTCCCTCAGATCCAGCAGAGACTCCTGAGCCTCAAATCCAGCTTCAGCCCCAGACTGGAGAGCCAGTCCCGCAGCAGCAGCTGCGGTGCAGTGGCCCCCAGAGCACAGCCAAGCATGCAGCCTATCAACGCTGCTATGTGGAGACCTTGGTAGATTTTTAGAACGCATTCACTCGTCGTCACTTGTAAATATACGCACTGATTTAGTGTCTCCTTTCCGTTGATGAAAAGCCAGAATTCATCGTTAAATCGTATTGTTGAGTATTATATACTTAAATTTTGCGCACGAGTCTGTTGTCCTGCATGAGTTGACAAGTTTAGACGGTCGTATTTTTTTAAAAATCTGCATGTATGTAAACGTTAAATATTTAGTCATCTTCGCGGACTAAGTTGTTAAGGGCTATTGAAACAGCCCTGTAAGACCCAAAGGGTCATTGTATGTATACATTTGCACTATAGACGTCAGTGTTCTGAGTCTGTGCAGATGAAATTGTAGACATGTTATGTGTCACTGTAAGTATCTCTGTTGGGATTGTGTTCTATTTTTGCTGTTGATAGCAAATGTTGTATATATATGTTATATCATTATAAATAAAACTACGCTTTTGTGGTTAGATGTTGTGTTGTCTGTGTATTTTGATTGTAAGAACACTGGTGGTCTATACTCGTGCGTAATTACGCATCGTTAACGCACAAAGGGCTTCGATCACATACACAAAGGGGGTGAAAATACTCCTTTACGTGACTGAATGATAAACAGAAAGCAGGTGAAATTACAGGGACGAACCACCACAAAGATCACAGCAGGGTGCGCGTACACACACACACACACACGCTGCATGTGTGCAGCAAAATGTGCAGGAAATCAAAGACAGTTTCAACTGACTTTGAATTGAACTCGGTGCAGCAAAGGGGTATCTTCTATTATATAGTATATATATCTATTGTATATTTTATCATATAATGTTTCACCAAAGAAGGAGAAACGGTGAACGGAACATCTGTCATCTGAAGAGAATGAATAACCGTTTGACTCAATGTTGTGGTCAAAGGCGCCCACATCAGGCAGCATGAAGTATTACCTTCTCCGACTTGTCGTTTTTAAACGCAGTCTATGCTGCCCTCCTGTGGCGATAAGAGGCAATGACATGGTGCTGTTTTCTGCTCTTTTAACTTCTGCTCTTTTTCTGCTCGTTAGCAAAATACCCCCATTTTAAAAATCAAAAAACGGCCCACCAAAACATTTGTAATCAAAACTCTGCACTTTACCTTAGTTATAATAATAACAACACGTTGTTGCTGTTGCATGTATCTGTTGCCTTTACATCATCACAAGCCAGTCTGTTCATTCCTCCCTGACCTCTGCCATCAACAAGGTTCTTTCATTTAAAAAAGATTAACACATGCTGTGGCTTGGTTATATTACTTTTGATTACTTCTTAAAATGGACTGAATATTTTATGGCTATTTTAAACTTGACTGCAAAAACACAACATTTTAAATAAATGGCCCACTACCAGGCCCACTATGACATTGAATTATTACACATCTTAAAACTGTAAACAAATCATGGTTGTGCACTGATAGGCCAAACATTGCCCCATACAGCCCCTGTCTGTATGCCCCCTGACTATAAAAGAAATTAGTTATTAGTTATTTATTGTTCTATTGATGTGACCTACAGCATTCATTCTCAATTGCGAGTGTGTACTAATACCCCATAATTACGTTTAAGTTGTGATTTCTGCAGCTTAGTCAGGAGTGTAATTGTGCATTTCTGCCTCCTCCTGTATTCTATTTCTTCTATCTTTTTCAGCAAAGTCCTCCTTTTTCATCCTGTGTTTCCTTTTTTCTTGGGTTCTTTGATCTGTTAGGTCGACATGATGAACTGACGGAGGCAGATGATCTGCTGTGGCCACCTAAAAGTGAGAGGCTGAGTGAAGAAGACGACACTGGCTAAAGAGGTATTGCAGGGAAATGACAGATAAGGTTTGTCTCAGAATGGATGGATGTATTTGTGTCTGTAAAGGAAGAGTGGGAGATGGAACAGACAGGTAACAGATACAATGAAGTTAAAGGGAAGGGACAAAAATGGGAGGACAGAAATGATTTCACGCCTCCCCCCATTTGTGAGAACCTGATAATATTTATTTATTTATCTGTATAAACCACTGTATGAGTTGTCCTGCCCTGCCTCTCACGCCCCCCAACACCTCACCTTTGTGATTAAAGAACAATGAACCGCAGCATTACACTTCTCAGTGTGCAGCTTGCTAGAAATTCTTATTATGAGAATAAGAATTTTCAGCATTGGAAATAATCCTCACCCGTTTTGGCATTTATTTATGCAACTATGGTGTATGGAAGAATTGTGATGGGGGAGCTTTGAACTGTGTTGAGGAACCTTGCGCTGCTTTGAAGGACTTTGGAATGTAGTGAAGAAATTTGTTGAGGAATTCGGAACTGCAGATTAAGAACTTTGAACTGAGAAGGGCAGAATTGTACATCTCAGTGTAAAGCCTGCTGAAAAGTATTGTTATTAATATTGTTATTATTGTTATTATTATTAATAATAACAATAATAATAATAATGATATTAATATTAGAAGAACTTGCCAATACCAGTAATCCTTGTGGAGAACAAAACCAACCTGGTCCTAATGAGACAGAGCAGGAACAGGGTAAGTTTAGGACTAAGACTTGCGCTCATGCTTGTGTGTGGCAAAATAGGTGATATTTAAACAGTGCTTGACTTATGTATTAGTCATGTATTATATTATTAATTATATATTATGTATTAGTTGTATTTTATGTTACTGTAATGGTTAATATACCAGTATGTAGAAGCTCTTTAACTGACTAAATTACAAGTATTATTGTTGTTCATGAAATGTACTGCTTTATAAAAAACAGAGAAAAATAGAATAGCACATTATCATTCCTTGATGATGATTTCAAATTGTAGTTATATACTTGCATTCCTGAACAGAAAAACCTGTTTAAGTGGTTTAATTTTATTTCTTGCTTGATTCATCTCAGAGAAGAAGCCCAGTGAGCCGACTCAAATGTGGGCATGAAAAGGTGAATTCAGTTTGTTATTTGCCAAATATATAACAATGACATTTGTTTTTTAGTTTTTGAAAGATTTCTAAAATATTTATGTTTTCTCATTTTTATGACAGATGGTCTAATACATGTGTAAAACACTGTATATCTGTCACACAATATTTGTTCAAACCTTATGGTTTGCCACAGTAGTGTTTGGTGCCCTTTTTTCACTGGAGTCCCCCTGTCCCTGAGACGTCTGTGCACGTCACTGCGTCACAGCGTTCACTGCTCATACAAACCTGTTCACTCTTCACATGACATGTTGCACACCTGTCATTTTAGAGGCGTGTAGATCTCTCTGATCCTACCGACGTGGGCGGGGCTTCCCGTCTACACGCCAGTCTTCACATAACATCTGTGTCCAAGTCTTTATTTCGTAGTATTTCCTGTCCGGATGAGTCATAACAGTCCGGCCGGCGTCTGATATCCGCTTTTACTGCAGCACACAGGAACCTCGCTGCAACACAAGAGAGCAAGAAGAGAGAGCTAAACGTCAGCCTCTTCATCATTGTCCTCCTCACCATAGTCGTCATGATGTCGGTACCGCAGAAGCGCGAGGCAACATCCTCCGTCCAGTTATGCAGGTAAGACCTTTACGACACATTAACACGCGAGGGAATATATACTGACTGACCGACAAGTGACGAAGGAGAGCGCGTCGCTGCGTGATGATGATGCTGCTGCCCAGATAATCCGCTTCATCATGTCCTCTTACAATACTCAGCACATTACTGTACACTCACACACACACACACACACACAGTCCCACAGAGATTTAACTGTGTTAGCTTGTCATTCTTGTACTGGTGTGTGTCTCTCTGTCTGTGTGTGTGTGTGTGTGTGTTTGTATTTCCTGTGGGGTTTTCAGTGTGTGCGTCAGTGCAGTAGCGCACACCGTTTCGCCGTTTATGACCTCACCTCACCGCAGCAGGACACCAGACAGACCCATATAACTAGCAAGGACACATTAATTAAGGTCGCCACCATTTCCCCGAAACTCCAATTAAAAAGTTTTATGTCACAGCGCATGTCTGGAGCCTGTGTTTCACAGTTCCGTGCGGTGAGTGTGTGTAACTGCTGAGCCTTTCATGATTTCCCTAGTAAGAGTAACATTGAGAGAAACCCGTGACTGCTATCTATTAAAATGTAATGAACAGGCTTCATTTTCCGGCAGCATACAGTTATACATGTGTCCGCCAGCAGGGGGAGACATTTCCCCTTGCCATAGTACCTGCGGTGGACACAGTGATAAAGAATAGATAAGTCTCAAAGTATAACAAGAAGAATTACAATAAACAAGAAGAGAGAGAGAGAGACAATTCACAGAATAATCACATATTATAAGATGTAATTGAAAAAAGACATAGATTTTTAGAGAAAATGGATATAGTATATATAGAAATGAATGGATGCATTGGTAAGCAGGAAGCTAAAAAAAAATTATGTAAATGTTGTTGAGTTGTGGAAAATGGGGTGGGAATAAATAAGTTTATACTTCCTCCCACTCCTTTTTGAACATGTAAATTGATAGATTGTGTGGAATGCCCATCTGCATTTGTTTTCTTTGTCTGTTTTGATTTTACATGTTCGAAATAAACGTGTTACTAATTATAAATTTCTCCTTGCTATCAAAACTAATTACATTACTCATTTAATTACAATTGCTATAACTAATTTAGTAAATACATATAAACAGTGATGCACAACAAGCCTGTTTTGGAACTGAAATCACATTATTCAAACAAAAATGAACAAACAGAACAAAAAAATAAAAATAAATACAAAGCACTCAATTCCAAACGGCACTGTTTTCTGCACATCTCACCTGCCACGACTTGCTGCTTCGTCTACACATCATCTTAAGGTCACATTTAAAGGATAAAAAAAAGAGGGAGGCTCACATAAACTGCTGTTTCAGCACAACAGTGTGATGCTGTAATGGCAAGTATAATGATAATTTAGTTTCACTTAATGTTTTTCTATTGATTGATAGACTCAAATATGTAAACACTGCAGGTCCAGATCATGTTTCAAAGTAAAAGCACCCCAGTGTTTCCTTTCCTCTGTTGAATACAGAGGAATTTTTAGATTTTAAAAGTATGTTTTATGATGTTCAAAGGTAAACTATGTAAGATAAAACATACACACTGAATACTCAGTAATGTGATAAGGACAATATTTAATTATACCTAAAGACAACTAAAAAGTTCCCACACACTATGATCTGTGTTGAAAAATATGTATGAGCCAGCAATGCTTTTAGGTGTGGCTGTGCTTTCAGCCTCCCACCCCCCGACTGGTTTTTTGTTTGTCTGCCAAAGGAACCTCTGGCATTTTTCTGTAGTCCATAGTCTTGAGTTATTTAAAGGTGCAGTGTGGTGTGCAAAATTTAGGTGAAATTACTTTCATTTGGCAGAAATGTCTTTGCCGTTGTTCATCAGGCAATCCCAATATGTTTTGATAAATAAAACAGCTAAAGCTGGCGATGAACTACACAACTTTCAAAGTTGTTCGTGATTTTGAAAAGACTTGAAGTCCACACTAACTGACTGCAGATTTTTATGACATCAGTTGTTGTTGATATTCCCACTCCTGTTGTCTTCGTCTCCTGATGCTATTTCCTGTATCCTACCTACTCTTTGGTTCAGTAATCAGTAAACACTACCTGATAGCTTCTTGACTTTGACTGACTGCAACTGAGATCGGGTCCAAGGTTATTATAGTTGACGAAAACTAACTAAATAACCAAAACTAAAATTGAAAACACTTTTTCGTTTAACCGAAATTAAAATAGAACTAGAGTAAAAAAAACCCAGATAACTAACTAAAACTTAATTGTGTTTACAAAACTAACTAAAATCGTAGTGAAAATGTGCTTAGATTTCGTCTTTGTAAATGTATTTCATACATAAGCCCTTTGGGTTCATATGAAGTGTATTTATTTTTTCTCTGCCGGGAATTTTGAAAGGTTTTCGTTCCTAATTAAATGTTTTTAATTTGTTTTTGTTTACAATGTGGGACATAAAGCCAGATGTGTCTCATGAGGATTATTTATTATTATTTATGTTATGTTCAACCTCAGCAGATTCCATTTTTAAAATGTTAGGTTTTTATGACACAAAACTTATCATGACCTTTTTGCATCTTGCACCGGGCAAATACTCCATGTTACACAAATCGAAATCTAATAAAAACTAAACTAAAACTTGGCGTTTACAAAAATAAAAACTTACAAAAACGATCTAACCCACTCTAAAAACTAATAAAAACTAATTTTAGAAACAAAAAGTCAAAACTGAATAAAACTAATGAAAAATCCAGAACTATTATAACCTTGGTCAGGTCTGTTACCCTCACATACTTGCCGATTTGAGTCTTTACCCTACAGACTCGTAAGTGGGTGATTGTGTCTGTTAAATTTAATGTGAAATACCATACATTAGTTCTTTTGCTTTGCTATTTTAACAGCAATGGTCTTTACCACTCACACCTGATTTCTGTGCCAACTCGCCATGCCGACTGTCCCCAACTAGTGCTGACTGGAGCAGATTCTGACTGTGAATCGTGTTCCTATCTAAGACAGCCCACATTCAAATTTGACACATCTCGTTACAGACAGACAGGTACAGAGTGTAACGCGCCTTATGCACTTCCCTCACACAAAACTTGTGATTATTACAAAATTTGTTGGTCACCTGTTGCATTTGTGGGTGTGGTGTAATCCAGTTTGACCAGTCAACATTACTAAGGCGGGGTTTACATTAAACCCTGCCAGATATCGGCCACTGCACCAACACCAGGGCCCGCACACTCTCAACAGACGTGAATGTTGAGTTCAGAGAGAGCAGAAGAGTCAGCAGAGTGCCGAGATGCGTTGCTTTAGACCTTGGAGCAGAAGGGTATCGGATGAGGTGGATAAGACGGCAGTGGTGGTGGAGAGTCAAAGGCAGCAGGTTAGCAGAGATGTCAGAAAAGATGAAGAGGCTGCAGCTCAGCAGGGCTCCAAATGTCTCCTGAGCAGGTATCTCTCTCTCTCTCTCTTTCTTATACACACAGTATGAGGTGTGCTGCTGAATATACAGGAATCCTTTTAGTACCGTTTTCAATGCATTAAGAGTAGTAATATTATATACACCAATTACCCACTTCCTTAAATGTTTTAATTGTTGACACACAGTGTCAGAGAGGTATTGAATGGATACTGTGCTCATCAAAGATTGTTGGTTGTACTCGATAGTCTGTCGCAGATTACATCCCCACTACTACCCCCCCGTTGGGGGTGACAGTAGCTCAGTGGTGGTGCGAGTCGTCTTTCAACTTGAAGGTTGTGGGTTTGATTGCCCACCCGCTAGAAAGGTTTGTGATAGAAAAATGCGTTACACATACTGTAGTTGTGCTGTATGAAATGAATGTATAATAAAACTGTAGTGTAAAGCAGCTTTGAGTGGTCATCAAGACTAGAAAAGCTCTATATAAATGCAGACCATTTACCTTTTTTCATAAGTGAGTTTTATCATAAGGTCTTCCGATATTGTTTTCGTTCAAACTTACTAAATGGAACTTAGACTGACTTCACATCTGTACTCTGTCATTCATCGAGTGTCTGTGTGATTTCCATGATTAGTCCGATTTGAGTGCATACTCTTTGTTTGCAATCTCAGAGTATGTCAGCAGATTAGACTGTAAGTCGCAAGACTAGTTTGACTCACACTGAACAAAAGCTGATGTCGTTGAGGTGCAGAGCGCTGTCAGAGATAATGAGACCGGATATATGTTGTATCTACAAGTAAATCTCATCACATATGTTCTTGCATTTTATCATCATCAACATCTTGGGTTGTTCTTGGGTTGTTTTTTGTCAGTTATTTATTTGATATGATTTCATCACACAGCCTTATGCCATGGTGAAAGGCATAATAGCTAAAAAAAGACGTTTTAGTCTTAATAATTTAATAATTAAGGAAACTAATTATGATTAAAGTTCCTTTAGTAACTTTCCAGTGAACGCATATTATATCCGAACAAATTAATCCACAACATGTGAAATCAAATGATTTAGCAAATTATGTACATGCTCAATGTCATATCAATGAATTGATCCATCCATAATTTAAATATACTTTATTGTCCCCACAGGGCTTTGGCAAATGTTTTACGACATAACATAGACTAAAAAAAAGATGAGTCTTGCATCTGCCCTAAAACACATAAAATATAAAATACATTATAGACAGGACCTGTCATTTAAACCTAAAACACACAAGATCCAGCCAAAAACAATGTGACAACACATGTTGAAAACATATCATCATCATCATCATCAGTACTCCCATTTTGTACTCACGCACATATTCTTTACTGCAGGATCATGCGTCCAGACGATGCCAACATCGTGGGCAACGTCCATGGCGGACACATCCTCAAGATGATCGAGGAAGCTGGTTGCATCATCAGCACAAGGCACTGCAACACACAGAATGGGGTGAGAGACTGCAACAATGGCCGACAACAACATCAAAATAAAATTGTGCACATAGTCTGCTGTGCAGAAATGAGTTGTTATCGTCACATATACTGAGGGTGTTTAGGTCGTAGAAGGAGAAGCATGGGTGTAAATCATCAAACGAATGATGTTTGATAGCACCATGAGAAAGAAGTGAAAAGTTAAAGTTTGAAAATCTCAATATTACCGTGTTGCAGAGATGATTGTGTTTGTGTAAGGTATCGCATTGCTCATATTTTGTTGTCCCATTTAAAATGCTGAACTTTAACCTACTTCACTGTTGAATCATTTGATCTCACCTGCTGCTGCATTCTGCTCATATTTTCACTATGACCCACATTTCACTGTCCAGATAAGATTTTAAGACAAACAACGTCATGGACAAAACATGTTTTTGTATTTGTTACTTAATTAAACTTCCTCCTTGTGAGTGTTCTTCAATCATCTTAAACATCAAAGTCAACCTTAAATAAGGACTATTCACCTTTCAACAAGTAGTTTCTTTTTAGTTTAGTTCTTTCCTGTCACCTGTATTAACCAGGTAAACGCTGAATCACAGATAATAATAATAATCAACTGTATTGTATCTGAGGTGTTGTTTTGTTTCCTCTGTCTCCACACATTTGGATTTATCTTACACAGACGTCAAGGAACCTTGAAACTTATTTGACTTTGACAGTCACCAGTTCATGTCTGGCACTGGCGACAGAAAGTAAAATGAGCGATGGTCGTTAAAATCCTCCAGAAACATCTTGGAGTTAGCTGTAAATCTTCTGCCACCAATTTAGTTACTTTTTCTGCTTGAAAAATAAAACACCTCACAGTCACTCATTAATCTCATTTGGTCTAAACATGAGAAAGTACAATAACAAGAGCCCATAGGTTGATTTACATTGTTTTTATTGGATTGAATTCAGTGAAACAGTGACTCTGTGATCTCTTTTCCAGGTACTGAGATTCAAAATTTGATCTACAGCTAATCTGCCCAACAGAGAATCAACTTCTGCCACTGATAGTTAGTTAATGATAATTTTACGGTTTGCTGTCTCACCTCTTCAGGACCGCTCTTTGGCTCTTCTGGTCCGGGTGGAGAAGACAGAGTTCCTGTCTCCTGTGTTCATCGGTGAGGTTGCCCACGTGACAGCTGAGATCACGTACAGCTCCAAGCACTCAATGGAGGTGCAGGTCAAAGTCATGGCTGAGAACATCCTCACAGGTGGGTGACTCATTTTGAACTGTTGCACTGTTGCAAATATGAAGGTATAATGTCTAACTAATTCAAATATGCAAGGTTTTTTCTTTTTTTAATATTTATTTTAACAATAAAGGGAGAGATAAGAACGTCTTCATCTCTTCACTCACTGTCATGCACAAAATACACAGGGTCTATTTGTCTATATGTCGTCGAGGAAAATATTATCAATGTCACTATGTTTAGTAATGTTGAATTCCTTAATTGTTCATAATACCTGATACCTTACTGTCATTTGTTTGTGTTTGGGGTGGTTGTTTTTTTTTTTGTTCATTTTTTTTCATGGGTTTGATCCATATGCTGGCTAAATATTTCAATTACAGGCAAGGTCTTCTATGAGATTGTAGAATGGTCTTACAGTGATTGACCAGTAGAGGGCAGCACACAGTAAATAATGCAGTTCATAGAGGTATGGCAGAGGAAGAGCTGACAGGGGAATAGAAACTCAGAGCCTTGTTGTTTTCTAGTTTTAGTAGAGTTTTTGCCAAGTGATTCAGTCGGCAACTCTTGTTGTTTATTGATTATTGATTTGTGTGCATTTAATTTGCACAGCGGACATACATACACATGCACACACCATGTGCGTGTGCAGGCTTACACACACACACACACACACACACACAGGATCACATTGGGCTGACCTAGCATTGTCACTGAACCTTTAAATGCCAGTGGCAACAGTGATGCACAGACTATCTGAAACTACAAAATGCCCCATGTGTGGCACCCTAGTATAACCGCATGAATTTCTATCAAGGGAGAAGTGATATTGTCTTTACCCATGAATACATGTAAACACACACGAAACACATCATTGAACATTGGTGCAGTTGCTTGGTACATGTCACAGGCCTGTATTTTGTCATTTAGTCTTTAATTAGCAGCTATTGGCAACATGTCCATCTTCCATTTGAAGATATTAAAGAGAGTGACACACCGAGAAAGAGACAGAACGACGGAGAGGAGAGTGAGGCGGAAAGACAAATGGGAGGAGAGAAGCAGGCAGACATATCAATGGGCATAAAGATGGCTGCGGGAATGAAAGAGGGAGCTAGAGTGAAAGTGGGGAATGTCATGACGGAAAGAAGGATGAAGGAAAGGAGGTGTGAGAAACAAAAGAAGTATCCCCTAGACAGTCGTTGCCCTAGCAACAGGCTTATACTGGTTGGTTGGTTGGTTGGCTGGTTGCTGGGTTGGAAGCAGGTTGACGGAGGCGGAGGCAGTGATATGAGCTGACAGGTGGAGAGCAGTGTATATACATACAGGCATCATCACAGACACCCTCTTGTCACCACAGTGCGCTGCCAGGAAGGACCCCAAGCAGGAAGAGACCTAATGGAGAGAATTAGCTTCAAGGCCGTTTGTGTTTAATATTTTGTCTCTCAAACTGTTCAGTGTTTTTTCAGCACAAGTCAATTGGACAGGATTAGCACAGGTGTTGGGGGAAAAAAACATTAAATATAAAACAAATACATGCAGATCACTTGATGAGAGCCACCTTTTTTTTTTTTCTTTTTTTTTAAGAATTCATTTTGTATCTAGTTCATGTAGTTTACACTTGCACAGCTACGTGTATTATATGTATGGACGTCACCGTGAGTCAGATCTGAGAACATCATATTTCATTCTAACGAAACCGAAAAAAAATTGCAGACACACGTTGAGCTTCTGTCCCACTTTACGAACAGGAATTATTTTCCTGCACTGTGCAGATGAGCTTCTGTCCTCAGGTCAGACACACACGGGCAGCGTTGACATTAAAGGAGAGCCAGAGGAGGCTGCAGCTTGGTGGTCTATTAGTTCATATAGGATGTAGGTCATATGTGTAAAAATGTATGTGTGATGTGCGTATTTGAAATGACACAGCGGTGACCCATATAGACTTATGGATGTTTGTGTTTCTATGGATTTAGTTTCATCTAAACCTGAAGGATTGTCCATTCTTAGGCACAGAATGTGTAAATAAATGGATGTTTTTGTTTGTTTTAGATCTAACATTTGCATGATTTTATTCATGTTTTGGTAACCGAGAAAAGGGGGCGAATTAAATGTGTGTTTATCGCTTTGCACCGTGCAGATAGATGCATAGTGTTGCCGTGTGGTATACTTGCAAGTATGTGCATGGACATCATGTGTGTTTTCATCAGTGTTTGGCCCTTTAAAAGGTTCCTGCAGGGCCGAGGGGAAAGAGAAGATAACGGGAGCAGACGTTATTTGCCTCTGTCACGTTGGCTTAGTGTCAGGTCTCACACTCACTGTGGCACAGTCAGATACAAACTCAGAGTGGATGTACCTGCGCACATGCTCCGACACAACGTGCACACCCGACTCACAGTCACACACGGTCACGTAGGGGAGACCTGCGTGTATACAGAACCTGATCTGCACATGCTGACACATTGTGCATAGAAAAATTCACACATATACACATTCTCACACCCGGACAGATTCACGCTGAACACACACACACACACATTTGACTTCTTTGCAGAAGACGTCTCAAACTGAGGCAGGACTGGTCGGGTTCTCATCTTCCTGGTTGCACTTTTGCCTTATTTTGGGCATTGTTAATATTAACACTAAAGGAGGAATGTGCAGCCATACATGCTTTTTCAGTTTCGTAAATATACATGCTTCTTGTATACTGTGACTGAACATGTATTGCACTCTTCTTATTTATACATATACAGCACATTTGTGGTTTACTTCACATGTGTACATCACTCTCTCTTTCATCTGTGTGTGTGTTGGGGGAGGAGGCAAGCGTCCAGGTTCCACAGTCAGTCAGGCAGCATCTCGTCAGGCAGTTCTCAGTCATGGCCCCCCAGGGGAAGGCTGCATACTGTGGGCACGAGCCGTGATGATTGTCCCTGCTGGGGGGATCGCACATGCGCACTAATACGCTGCACATGCTCATTCACACGACCCAGCACACACTTGCGCTCACGTATTTGCATTTATGCTCAAACATGTATGTAAAACAAACCCACATACATTCTGTACACAGTCACACTAACACACATGCACACATCTAACATGATACACATAGATGCAGAGTTGCGTCTATTCAGGAATGCACACGCACACACACCAAGATTTGCCGATATGACATTGTCACACAGAGAAAAAACAGTGAATGTATTGAGGCTTTGAACCCACACACTCAAGCAAAAGTCCCACAGAGGTAATAATGCTTGCATTTCATGCACACTCGGGTGTACATTTGAATAAACACAACATGCACACACACACACACACACACACATATATATGCATACATAGAGCTGAGAGCAATGCATTATGGGTTGATGCTTAAAATAATCATGGCAGGAACTGTCATGATCCTGGTGGGTCACACAACTGCACGTACTGAAACATTGCTGTGGGAATACACACACGCGCACACACACACACACACACACACACACAGTGCTTTCCATGACTTCAGAGGACATTAGATTGACTTACATTAATTTCCTGGAGACTTACTCTAAACTTAACCATAATAACTACTGGCCTAATCCTAACCCTAACCTCATCTTAACTTCAAAACGTATCTTCACCGTAAAATGTATTAATTATTGTTACGGGGACTTGATTTTTGTCTCCATTAGGAAGGCAAATCCCCATAATGTGACTGTGTAAACAGATTTAGGTGCCCACAACATAAGGAATACCAGACACACATTTACAATAAATGTTGTATTGTAAGTATTGTTTTCGGCTTCAGTTGAGCTCCACAGTTTTTATTTATTCATTTTAAACATTTAAATAAAAGACCATAAGTAAATGAACATTAATGAAAAGAAAAAGCCAACAATCAATGAGGCTAGCTTGACTTTGGGAGCCGAGAAAATAATCCATGGGACGTGTCTGAGATCTGTAACAGGACAGATGCCAACAGTGCTTCAGTGCTGAAAACGAGAGAAAATTTAGATTCTCCCTGCAATGTGTCAACTGTGGAGGTGTTTCTTTTCTCACAGTTGGATCTTCAATTTTAGGATTCAGTGTGAGAAGACAGGGGGAGTACTGTGCTCACATTAACAGTATTCAACACTCATGTGCTTAAAATACACCTTAATGTTTAAATTGAGTGTTGAATGACCTTTGTCTGTCACAAAGCTCGGTCCCAAACTCTTCTCTACTTTTGGCATGATTTCATTTATTCCTGTCAGCCTGTAACATCCCACAGTGCAGCTGTAATGTAGTTAAAACTTATGGAGCCTTGGCTCAGCACAGTGGAAAATGTGGTTTTGATCATGGGGATCAAGCACTAAGAATGAATCTTGCTGCACTTTGGCTGAGCCTGGAACATGCTGTTCAGGAAGGGGGAGAAAACAAAGGGGGTGTTCTGCTTAGAGGAAGAATGAAGGGTTATGGGTCCGAGACAAAGCGGAGAGCAGAGGGTTGAACGAGTAAAAGGCAGCAATAAATCAAGTTAAACTGCTTGTGGTGAAAGAACGTGATGAGGCTGAAGAGGACAGAAAGAGATCAGTGCTGTTAGGAGGAAGGAATAGAAGGAAAGGAAGAACAAGATTAGAGATAAGTGCAAACTGGGTTTGGGATGTTTGAGAACAGGAAATGTGCATTGAGGAAATTTGAAGAATAGTCTGAGTCACAACTTAAATGTAGATTGAAAGGGTTGGGGTTGTTTGTTTGTTTGTGCTTTAGTTTAAACCTGATTTGCGGCACGTTTGTCCACATACTTATTGGTTACTCATTTTCCTCTTTCTACATGTCTATGTACTGCTTCATCTGTTCCTTAAATACACCATCAATTTCAACATTTCAACATTTCCCTACCACTGTCGGGTATCTTGCAAACTGCAGAGTGGCCCTGTTACAACAGAGCTCTGTTTTCTGAAGTGAGAAGAAACTATGCACAAAGTCACTGATTATACCTCCACTAAAGGTTTTAAGGTGAAAACAGTGACTGTAGTTGGCCTCATTATTTTATCTCCTTAATCAGTTGCTTGACAGTGTCAGTACTTTGAAGGATGCAGGCGATAACATGGTCAAACATTGACATTGAGAGATTTAATATTCAAAGCCTGCTATGGCCACAAGGGTTATCTGTCACTGGGAATGGTTCTTTCTCTACCGATTCCTTCCAGGGCTTCACCCACCAGTCCTTGTCGCTCTCTTCTCCTCCTCTTCATCCTCCATCCTAAACACAGTTCAGTTAAAAGGTCCAGCAGGAGCTAATAATAGACTGGAGTCACTCAGTCTTGGTAGAGTCTAGGATATGTAAATATGACTCTCTTTCTCCTGTGTGCAACTTCCTGGTTGCTGGCAATGGCAGTGAGAGGAGGAGGAGAGAAGTGCGGTTGGTATGGTAACACAGCACAGTTGTCTACATGCATGGTTTTAACTTGGGTGTAAAATGCAAATGTTATTCCCTAAGAGTAGCCTGTTGTGAGCTACCACTCCCTCAACTTCACATTTCTCCATTTTAACTCATCCTCTGTCATGAATTGTCCTGCATTTGTGTCCATGCTAATGTAGTGGATGCGTAAATGAGGTTTCACGGTATGTATTTGACTCAAGTAGAAAGAACATGTGAAACCGTGCAGTCATTTCAACACGTCAAACTCATCTAAATATCATTAATCCTGGTTGATCTAACCAACTAAACTAATTCATCAAATGGTGCATCCACAAGTGAGAATTTAATTTGAAGCAGCTGGCCCTGTGCTGTCTTTAATCTGTGTATGCCATGATAACACAACCTCAAAATAGCCCCCATCTCTGTCTCTGTTAAAGAATTTAGTGAAAAAGTGTAGGCAGAACAGAGCAGATATCACTATGACAACCTGTATGCCTGATTGCTATGAGATGTGATTTGCACACAGCTTTTGTCCTTTTATGATTCTTATAGTAACTGTCTTTAATGAAGAAGAACTAATGCCACCAACCCTCCTATGGCCAAAATGTTTCAAGTACACAAAGATCTGTGTTCAGAAGCAGTACTTTTCATTCACTGATGACGACCATGGTTTTATCCATGCATCTGCAGGACTAGAAATGTATAATACTATATAATACTATCATTTATTACATGTTTTTGAGAAATTGTTTTCTTTTCCAAGACAGCGACGCTAGAGACAAACCATGCATGTATACATATATATGTAAACAACAGCAGTCACTAATTTATATAAACACACACTTTTTTTATATACTTTTTTCAGTTGATTAAATCATCTTTTCCCATAATATTTGTATTACTATGTGTCAACTGACAAAAGAATGACTGTCACAACATACGGCTTTATATATATATATATATATATATATACATATATATGTATATATATATATATATATACATATATATGTGTATATATTCACAATACAAAAAAATGCTTACCCTAAACCATCAGCAAACCTGATCCAGGAGGATTTGTGTGAATGTAAGCTTGATACGAAATGAAGGATTTTTGTGAAACAATGTTCTCATTTATATTCTGTTCTTTTGTTTGTAAAAGAAAGCCTAAGCCTTTGACAGCACCAATGGCTTTATATAACTTGGATTGCTGTGTGTTATGTCAACAGCCAGCTCAAAATGGTTTACTCCATTTTTGTTTTGCTTCGAGGACACGTTAAAATGTGACTAGTTTGCAGCCACAAACCTGAAATAGAAAAATAGGTCTTTTGGTTGAAGGAAGCTGTTAAAGTTCTCATTGAAATGTTCCTCATAAAAATTCAATCTCGTCTCTGTGACTACAGGTACAAAAAAGCTGGCCAACAAGGCAGCGTTGTGGTACGTCCCCTGCTCGCTGCAAAATGTCGACAAGATTACGGAGGTGCCTCCCATCAAGGTACATCTATTCTGACCTTAAGAGATAGAGTTTGGTCTGTTTTCCTCTTTCTAGCTGCCTCTCTTACTGCCATGTGTATGAGAAATAACACAGAGAGATAATCCATGAGAGAGAGAGAGGCCACTGTGTGAAGATAAAAAATATTGGCATTTAACAGTGTGAAAAGTCCATTTGGCGCATGGAAAATCAGTGTGCTAAAATGATGTTGTGCATATTTAGATCCATGCAGGGAAAGGGTTTGTCATGGATGTGAATGTGTAAATGATTGTGTGGGTGTAGTATGCCAGTGCAGAGGAAGAAGAGGAGGGCAGGAAGCGCTACGAGGGTCAGAAGATGGAGAGACTGGAGACCAAACTGAGGATTGAAGCCGTGGCGTCCCCTTCGCCCAACCCAGGTAGTGACCTTTGCTGATGTATCACCGCTAAACACTGACATAGTGATAACTTTCTACAGGGCAATTAAAATGTATCTGTTTTTGTGGTTATAATGGTGCATTGTTATTTACTTGATTCTTCCACTAAGCTTGTGCAATTTCATCAGCAGTGACAGCAGTGCATAACTTAGGAGTATTTTATGTTATTGTCAGAAGGACAGTGGGACAGAAACTTTGTGTTTTCAGTCGTACGATTTTGCAGCCATACGATTTAACAATCTTAACCAGCATTTTGTGAACTCCGAAGCTTTGAATGTAATGTACGGTCATTAATTCATTCAGTTTACCACCTTATCCTCCACATCCCAGCGGGCATAGGTCAAAATGTGTGGTACACCATGGACATTGGGCCGGCACACAGAGACGAACAACCATTCACTCTCACATTCACACCTATGGTCAATTTAGTGTCCATTTATGCATGTTTTTGGACTGTGCGAGAAAACCGGAGTACCCGAATAAAACCCCACATGTACATGAGGAGAACATGAAAACAGAGTCAGTCGGTTCTTTTTGATGGAAGGCAACAGTGCTAATCACTATGCTGCCATGTGGCCTTTAATGTACATGTATTTATTTTTAAAAGGTATGCTCTACAGCTTTAATAACAGTGATTTGATCAAAAGTGCTTACTGTGCTAGTAATGTTGTTAAATAATTATTTATGCTGGGTTAAACTCAGGGGATGCACCAAGGGAGTCTGTCTGTGCTCGATGTATGAACACATGCAGTTTTGTCAATGTTGGTTTGTTTTGGTAAAATACACATATTCTCAACTTCTTCTGTGTGTGTGTGTGTGTGTGTGTGCGTTTTGTATTTTTGCACCACAGAAAAGCACACCGTTGGTTTCAGCCAGTCCAGCCTGATCCATCTTGTGGGGCCCTCTGACTGCACCATACATGACTACGTTAATGGAGGTGAGTACAAGTGTTTTACAGTTGGCTGATTGGGTTCTTAGGTTGATGCGTCACATCCTGTCCAGAGACAGTTCCAGAACATGTTGGTGAGAAAGAGAGTGTGTAGCACATTTAACTTCCTTAAATGTGCTATATAGAAATAAACTTAAACTTAACCATAGGGTACCTTACCGGTCTTGCTCTAGCAGTAGTATCTCAGGTTTATTAAGAATTTCTTCTGCATGATTGTTTTTGCTGCTCACAAAATATAATTCAGCTTTCATTGGTGACCAACAGGTTCAGAAATCAGTGGTTGGTGTCATTTACCTCAAATATTGTCTAAAAATCCTGGAAGGAGTTTGATACTCTTTATGTTAAAACTGAAAGCTGATGTGTTCTCTGCTCGCTCTCTCTCAGCAGCTAAACAACTGAACAAAGTTGCCCTCTATCACACCATCTATAGTTATCTGTCATATTTATTTATCACACATTGGATGGTTTTGTGAGATCATCCTCAAAATGATCATGTATGGAATTTGTACATTGGGAATAGTGCAGACAGCTTGCAGGAGGAGATCATAAGACACAGACGTTTGGAAGTATGGTGGGTGGGAAGGTGAGAGAGATGCAGTATGAATAGTGAGAGCAAAGAGATAGTAAAAAAAAAGTAAAAAACATGTCAACGTCTCACTAATTGTACTTTTCCCTTTCTTTTCTGTATCAGAAAATGTTCTGTGTTTCCCATGTTCATCATTTTTCCTCATGGTTCACCATCAAGGTTCCTTTAAGTCGTTATAGCCTTTGGCATTAACCCCAACACTGTACATCACGACATCGTGTCCTGTGGTGACAGAGCAGAGTCACAGACAAAGAAATACGGCCCAGTTTAATGTAAAATGAAACACCCTTCAAAGAGATTTTCATGGCCATAAGTGCGCATGCTCTCCGAGAGCATGTCAACACTGTGTTTATGTGTGTGTTTACATGTGTGTGCTGTTATGAGCAAGACTGTAAAGGTAAAAAAATCAAAATGACACTGACCAAGCATTTGTTACTAAACAAAGGAAAACTGGTCCCTGTAGCAGGAAATGCCACCTCTAATTCTGTGCTTATCTGACAAGATAGTTGCCTCAAATAAGTCTTCTTTTATTTGGTTTTTGACCTTGTGCATATTTAGAGTATCTGTATTTTAATCTACTATTTTCTCTGCGTGTTTATAAAGAAATAAGTAAAACTATGTACTGTAGAAAAAAATAAACTGGAATTGAAACACATGCTTATCCAGATTTAATGGTTTAGCCACCTATAGATAAAAGTTTGATTATCGAATAAAACAAACCTCAAATCCTGCCTAGAAACCATTCTGGCAACATCTGTAACAAATCCTACATTTTATCAGCCCAGAACAGATGCTTTTTTATCCATGGAGGTTCATCGTCTTGAGCAGGATGTTGCCAAGAGAAGGAGATAGGACAAGGCGGCAGGAACGGAGGAGCAGGGAGCAAGGAGAGACGTGTTGCATGAGTCATGGTTGCCTTTTTAATTTGAGAGAGCTCACTGAGAAATCTGTCCAATTGAAGATCAAATGTGGAACAAGCATGCAGGTCATTTAGTATGCAAGCACACACACACACACACACACAAACACGGCTGCACTCTCTGTACATGCCACCGCTCATTAGGCAATGTTCCCTGTTGTTCACTGCTGCTGCTTTCACTACACTTATTTTGTTTACATAACCGAGTCAGGTCAGGCAGTCCGGCTGCTCGTTCTCTCTCTCTCGCTCCCCCTCTGTCCTTTTACTATACCCTTGTGGGAGAAAAGCAAACTGACTTCTCCACGACAATAACAGTTTATTTGGAAACTGCATGCTTCCCCATTGTGCCGGTAAAAGTAAAAAGCAGCCGACATATTATGAGCCTTAGGAGATATGAAGAACATAAACATAAACATCTGAGAACAACAGACACATCGTTTTATGTACACACAGTGAGTGAATTAGCATCTTTAAAAAAAAAGAAAGAGGGAATCCTGACAGACGGCAGATGGTAATAGCAGAGCAGCGATGAGACAGCACATCCATACAACTAGGGATTTGATAATTATGTCACTAATACTAATGCAATTACATTTGTGTCACATTAATAATATCTATTTGGTCAGGATTGATTTGACAGCCATATGGAATCCCAGTCTGTCTTGTCTCAGCGTCACAGCCCTGTGCGTAGGAACTGATCCCAACAATGCAAAACATTTCCAGAGTCACAGGTTCCTGTTACCAAGTTAACACTTATATCTGCTGCTTGTCAAGTGCTTGGCAGTGGGAAAACACTGTCACTGATAAATACCAAAACTGTTTACAATACCAGATGTTATGAGGCCAGGGCCTGTGACTGTACAACTGCAGACACCTGGGTATCAGTCTTTAACGTGCGTGGACATTTTCGAAATGAGGTGAAAGATCAAAGGATCTGAAACATTGAGTTTCATTAATTTGACATTTTTCCTTTTATTTCTCTCTCTTTCCCTTTCTTTCATTTTCTTTGTTGGAGCTTTTTTCCCCCCTTTTTGCCCACTTCTCCTCATTATCTCATGTTCTTTTTTCCTCTCTCTGCGAGTTCCCCTCCCCTCCCCTCCTCCATGTTCTAAGGAAGCGTAACAACCCGTTTCTATGGAAACAGCAGTTGATTGCCACAGGTGGACACCATCGCAGTCCTGGTTAAATCAAATTGACAGAAAAAAAGGAGGAAAAAAACCAAAAAGAAAACCCAGAAATATTGTTAGATGTTGTGTTTTGATGTGTTGCACACTCTCTCTCTCTCTCTCTCTCTCTCTGTGAGAAAGACACCAACATTCTGTGCACACACCTTGACTTAATGTGTGTGTGTGTGTGTCAGAGAGGGAAGAGGAAACCCAGATGTGTGACTATAAAGCAGATCAGATGCAGATCTGAGGCACCTCGCCTGAACATGGGAACACATCCATCACCGTGGCTCCATATATTATCTGTCCTCTGCTGTGATCCATGCTCAGTGACTATATAAACATGTCTCTGCCTGAGACATAGGGATTCGGGGAGACAGGGATATGTCCACTGGAGCTTGTGTGATCGACCTTTATAAAGAGAGAGAGTGTGTGTACTCGTTTTTGTTACCCCTTTAGGACCTTTTCTGGTAATAAACACAGTAGTTCTCAGAGGCCAAAGTTTGGCTATAATGAGGCAGACCCTCTTTTTTTTAAAGCTCTTGTTAAAGCTTTGAATTGTAGTTATGTTAGGGCATTTACTCTATAGTTTAGGTTAGGGATAAGGCTTTTCTTTAAGCTGTCCTAATGAATGGGACTCAGTGCAGTGTCCCCAAAAAAGCTACGCATATGTGTGTGTGTGTGTGTGTGTGTGAATTCTGACAAACTCTGACCTTATCAGGACCAGTAGTCCTCATGGAGACCAAAACAAAGCAAAAATTCATTTCTGAGGGACTGTTTACACTTAGGGCTAAGATTTGAATTGTGGATAGGTTAAGGTTTGGGATAATGCTTTGTTAATTAATTATCTTGTTCATTCTTGTGATTTTAATGGAAAGCAACTCATAGTTTTTGAAAAGCACTATATAAATAGCAGTGTCCTAAGAAGAAACCTGCATTTGTGTGTGTGTGTGTGTGTGTGTTAGGGATGAGCCGATATGATACTCGTTATTGGTCTGATATTGTCCAAAATCACTCAAATCATATCAAATGCTTCACTATACAGACTGTAAAAAGGTCGATAACAATCAGCCTTGTTGTGGGCTGTTCCTGAGATGAATATGTTGTGAAATATTGTGAGATTTATGTCTTTGAAATTACACAGAATGGCACAAATACTGTATCGGACTGATATCAGCACTGGCAGATACTCCAGTTTGTGATATCGGTATCTGTATCGGATATAAAAAAAATCGGATCGTGCCTGCCTCATTCAACCAATGAAATCTTTAAAGTGAATGTGAATGAATGAACGGATCATGAAGTGAAACATTCCACAACCTCTTCCGTTGCCTACAATTATGAACTGTCTTATATGAATTGGAGTTAGGAAACTTTAAAGCATGTGATGTAATGTGCACTCCTGTATGCCTCAGCGGACGACTTCTACCCTCCATTAATGAAGCAGGCGAGTAGCAAGTGTGTTAGCAGTATATTAGCATAGTTTGCATAAGAATGGAGTCTTCTAATATCACCAAGCAACCAACTTCTAGCACAACACATTCTCCAATGCAGAGAATGCAGCACAAAAGCGGAAAAAAGAAAGTTTAATCAAGCACAAGCTGATCAGCCAAACAGGAAAGTGACAGATGCTGAGTGAAAACTGGTGTTGCTTTAGTTTCCTCATCAGTGTGCATCTTGTCCGTGAATAAAATACTGCAGCCTCCTTTGTCATTGTTTTGGCTTGAGCCCAGGATGCTCACTTGCAAATGTCATTAGCCTCCACAAGCACGAGCATTATAATGAGCCTGTAGTTCAGTTATAGCCACACGTGTTGCTTGGAACAACTGTTTTTGGAACTCTGGAACAAGCTGCCCATCTTTAGCTTTGTCCATGATATCAGCCCTAAGTTCAGCTCAGTTTCTGGTCCTGTGCTGAGAGAATGCAGCACACATTGTGTTATACTAATGATGGCCAGAGAGTTAAACAACTCGTAAAGCGAGTAAAACAAACTTGGAACTGTGACTGTCAGTGCATTTACGTGCATGTTAAAATTCAGATTTTAGTCTGACTAAGATTCGAGCCAGTCTTAATCGGACTATGAATCACATTATCCAGTTATGTTAGTCTGATTAAGACTGGCTCGATTTTAGTTGGACTAACTTGTTACTCCTACATGTATTCACTTAGTCAGACTGGAGTCAGACTTTGCGTTCTATGCCTGCACCAAAATTTCCCCCCTGGTCTTTGACCCGGAAGTAGAAAGAAATCATACGCCGGCAGCGGCTTTCTCTGGACAACCACAAAGGCCATGCTTGATCTAATTTGTATCATGATTAACATATACAGCAGGTATGGAAACATACTCAACCACAATAGTTTACAGAGAGATACAGCACCACCTACGGAGGCGGAGTCACACATACACTGCCGCATGTGTACTTAGTCTTAGTCAGACTACAGCTTTAGTGCGAGTAAACTGTGCATGTAAACGTACTAAGTGATAAGATTGCCCTCTCACCCCCTAAATACACCCCTGGCTGCTTTATTACAAACTGGTTTGAAAAAGGTAGTGATAATGGTTCAGTGGTGAAGTAATTGTGTCCCAGTTTAAAACAGAAATGAACTAGGGGGCCATGTTGTACATTTAGAAAATGAGTCTGCAGGAGCTTGTGACCTTTACCATCACAGCTGGAGGGGTGTTTTATCTGAAAGCCCTTTATCTGATAGACTTTCCATCACAGGAATCATATCTCATTGATTTTCCCAGTGAGCTAATAGTTTAACAGCATTTCGGACAGCATTCACCCCCATTTTGCAGAACTCAGAGTTGCACATAAATATGGTAAGATGCTACCCAGTGTTTAATAAAGCACTCAGCTGCTGGAATGGTAAAATACACAAAAGATCTGCAGCTTGTGGGACTTTGTAAGAAGATGTGGGTTGGTTGCTGCGTGGCAGTAATGTTAACAGGAGCCGTTTCTATAGTAACAGCTCATTAGGAGGCAGTTTGAGCCGTTTGATACTGTCCACGATTAAAGCACATATTGGGGAGGGGATGAAAAGGACAGGAGGAGGTAGGGAACTGTCAGTGGTGGATAAAGGTAGGCAGAGGGTTAGAAGAGGGATGAGAGGGTGGGAATGAGATAAAGATGGAGTAAGTGATAAGAGAATATGTAAGAAAGGCAGAGGTCAGTGATTCTTTGCCGCAATCTCTTGGTGTTACAGTCTTTTTCCCCTCACATCACTGGGTGCTTTGCTCGGAGTGCTGTGTCTGAGTTGTTTCTAATTAAAAGGACTTTAAGTTAGTAGACAGAGTTGATGAATGACAAGAGCTGCCCAGAAGAGTCTCCACTTTGTTCTCATGCCTGCTGCTGATGGACGCCTCCAAATGTGAATGTTTGGGTAAATCATCACATGGGATCTAATCACAGAGGCATTCTGCCCTGTGGCGAACTGGGCTGCACTAGGAACTTGGTTACTAATTGCCCCTTTTCCCCATTTGGAGAAGGTTGTCTTTCCCCTTCACCCGAGCCATCTCCATCCACCCTCCCTCCTCATTCCACACCCTGCCTTTCGTGTTCCCACCCTACGGCAAAGGGAGAGTCATAGTGTGCCATGTCACCCTGTGAATGTGTAACGCCAGGCCCGGGGCTGACTTGGCCTTGCTTGTCCTCATTTCCAGTCTCACACTGAGCGTCGCTTCAACCTTTTACATCGACTGTACAAGGAGAGGGTTGGGGTTGTTGTTTTTTTATGCAGGGGCTGCATTAACAGTTTCACTGATGGTATGTGACTAATAAAGACAACCATCTATGGTATTCAAGGACAGCACTATTCTCCACTTGATTTTTTTCAATGTTTTAGTTACGAGGTTGCACCAGATGAATTGCTGCAGGAAGCAGGGCTGACAAGTGAAAGTGAAGCACACAGTTGCATTAAAATAAAATAAAAATGCTTAGGGACGCAAAAAAGATGACAGTAAAGGAGAGTCGCTTGAAAATCCTTTGTGGGGTAGTGACTGTTGTATATTTCATTTTTTATGTATATTCAAAAAATGAGTGTATTATAGATAATAAGATATGTTGATTTGTTGAGTTTTATGTGAGTGTGTGAGTATGTATAGTGAAGCCCAGGAAGTAGCCCTAAAGTTCAATGGGTCAACTCGGTTTGAATGGAAGTCTATGGCAAAATGAGTCTACTTCTCACTTGAATTCTTGTTATTATTGTTATTATTATTATTATTATTGTTATTGTTATTTTCCAGAGGAGTTAATGGTCTCAATTACTAATATTATGTAGATTTCTGGATGGCATGTGACTCACTTTGTCTGCAGTGGCATGTTGACAGGAAATGGTGCCAGTTTCAAGCCATCAGAGTTCACATCCCCTGAGTATGACCAATATATGACGTGATGCCCCCGCAGTTCATTTCACCAATAAAGAAACACTATGGAAACAGCCAGAGTGGAACGGTTCTACGTCACAATAAAAGCATGTCAGATAAACTAGATATTAAAGTTAAGGGTTTCTCATACATTGAGCAATTTAAGAACACAGCGCAACGGTTATTGTACATTCATCTCCCTGCCTGTGCGGCTCTCTCTCTCCCTCTCACTCACACACAGACAGAGATGCATGCATGCAGCCATGCACACACACACACACACACACACACACACACACACACACACAGAATGACATCTGACCCTTCTCTTCGCACATAATGCATACAGTACATCACATATCAAACGATAATGCAAAGAAGAGGGACAGTCTATGTCTGTACATCAGTCATTGTTATGTGTCTATGTGCCTCATGTCCACATTTGTCCTTCATTTCCCCTGACAAACTTAATGAAGCGTTCCTATATCTGTCTCAGACGTCTCCGTTTACTTCTGTAGTCACAACGAGGATTGCAATTGAGCCATTTTTAGAAATTGCTGAACCTTTTTCCCCCACAATGTGACAATTTTGTAACCATGCACATTTCCCTCCCAGCTCTGCCATCACAACCAAGTCTTTGTATATGACAGTATTTTCAAATGTGGAGAAAATCACGTGGAAAGTCTCTCGGGGAGTGAGGCAAAGTGAATAGTGTGAACAAACTGCTGTAATTATCCCCCGACACCCGCCATGCTCTTTTTCGAGGCATCTGGAGAGCTGCAAACAGGGGGAGCTGGGAAATGAGAGCATGCGACCCCACTCGCACTACTCCACTCAGTATCAAAAACCCTCAGAATGTGAAAATCAGTCCAAGCCCAAAATAACCATGTCAGTTTCTATCAAAGTAATTTCACAGAGCCTCGCAGTCCATGCTATTCTCTCTTATTTTTAACTGGTCCAGTCCAGCCATTTGGACATTACCAGGACGTCAATGTTTTTAAAATGGATCGGGTGGGGCCCACTGAAACAGACGCACGAAGGGTATCTAATGAGTTAAATGTCTAAATTCAATTTTGTACAATACAGCGTTCAATCTCATCGTTGTGTCAGGCCATGATGAATCTCCATTAAACGTTACATGCTCAGACACGACCACTCATGGCAGCAGCCGTCTCTGGGGAAATTTTCAATCTGAGCCGAGATCCCATCAGTTCTCGCAAATAAATAAATACATGAATAAATCCTCACGCTTGAAACGTATGCTGTCACCACCTTCCTGAAAAATGGCCACATCATTATCATTAAACAGAAAAATTGTTTATATTATGCTATTAACACAACAACAACAACAACAACAGCAACAGCAACAGCAACTACTATGCCTGTTACCACTACTGCTGCTAGTTAAAAACAATAAAGAGCAGATTTAGTTACTTGAGTTGCACAAAACCGAACAGAGAACTGCTAAAAATTAGGGAAATAAAATAAAATGAAATATAACATTCTAAAAATAATACAAAAACATCAATAAAAAATCAGTTTGGAGCCATGAGGATGATATTGTATGATTAAAGTGACCTAAAAAGTTGAAGGTGAAAACAGAGCTTACTTCTTGAGAAAGCAAACATCTAATTTAATTTGAAATCTTTGAAGACTTTAAATGTGATTTCAGGAAAAGGATTTTGCTTCTATCAAAAAAGACCTGTTCCCCTTTGATCCTCAGCTTACCACACAATCACATGTAGACGTCTGAGTTTTGGTAAATCATCATTTCCTATTTTGACATTCCAGCTGCAAAGTTAAATGCCCGTAAGTAAGTAAGTAAAATTAAAATGATACTACAACGTTTAAGAAGAGCAAGATGTCAAAGTAACAGTGGATTTAATTCCTAATCATCTTGTGTGGTTCTTGTTACAAGACACACTGCGTTTGAGAGCAAACAGCACTTTCTGATTATACTCCTACACTTTTGGCTGGCATAAATGGAGATGGTGGTACGAGCCTTTTTGGCCAAAGCAGCAATCAGCAAGCAGACCTATTGATTTTCTGTAACATGAGAAATACAAAAAAGCGGCTCGGAGAGAATGACTAAGGCAGCTGGAGTGTCAAGAGAAACATCTGAATATCTTTAAATGAGCATACGTTCACAAATGTGAAACAGATGCCATCCTCTTCCTCACTTCTCTCAGTTACAACCCACCCATGCAACCCAAGATGTCACACTTTCTGTGAGAAACTCACCAACAACTGTTTGCGGCGTCCCACATGACACAAGCTGCCGCAGGGCCTAATGTGTGGTGCAGTCCGACACAGGTGCAGGATTGTGAGTGTCTGTGTCCACAATGTGATCTCTGCTGCAATAAGTAACTAATGGGTTTCAGGCTTTATTTTTATTGTGAAACTGTGATTTCCTGCTAACAGTGTTGTCTCGTGCTTTAAATCGTCAGCAAGCTTTTAGTGTGACAAAGTGTTGAGTAAACAAGAGATGCACCATATATTCGGCACGATATCGGCAGATAAATAGGCCGCAACCTGTTTATTTATTTTGCTCAATGAAGAAAATGTATAGCGACATCTGCTGCAACATGAGTATGAACAACATGAATATTTAATTTAACTACAGAAGAGACTAAATTGCATAGGGAAAAAAACTATATACATATCAGTTATCGGCTCAAGCACTTCCAATATATCGGCAAAGAGTCCAATATCTTGCCTCCCTACAGTAAACCTTTCAATAATACATTAGTTTGATATATATATATTCTCAGCTGCTTAACCCAACATCTGCATATTCAGTCTCAAGTGCTGTACTCACCACCTGCAGTCTTAAAAAGGTGGCTGCTGTAGTTTGTAGTGTATTCTCTTACAGTTTGGTGAGTTCTCCCTCCCTATCTTCACTAACATGTGGTTTCATCCAGTTCAGTGTTTCCAAAACTTTTTTTGTACGGGGACCCAGTTTGTGAAGATGACAAACTATTGGGACCCGAATCATAAATGAATTATGACTGCCATCGCCAAACAATCTATGTTTGAATGTTTCATTTTATTGAAGGTGTAAATCCCAGTAGTTGGTAATGACCAACCTGGATCACACTGTTCAGTTCCAGTAATAATCTCTCCTTTTAAAATCACTTTAGAGAGAAATGGGCTTAATGGACCGTGAACTGTGGCAGGATGTGACTCAGCATTTCTACGGTCCTGCTAGGACATTCTGCGCATGCTAATGGAATCAAACGTTGCTTGTGTTTGACGCAGGTGTGACCATGAAGCTGATGGACGAGGTCGCCGGCATAGTGGCATTCCGACACTGCGAGACAAACATTGTCACCGCCTCTGTGGATGCCATCAACTTCCATCAGAAGATCAAGAAAGGTGAGGATGACACAAAGACTCCAATTAGAGCTGTGGATCAGTGATACATGCAGATGTCTCTACAGCTTTAAATAACCCATACCTGCGTTATACAGAATGCTGTTGTGCTGGTACAAGAAGCTGTGACTTCATTTTCCCTGAAGCTGCTTTTGCCCACAAGTGAACTCTAAAACTCATCACACCCATTACAGCATCATGTGTAAAAACTCAGCAGTCCTCAGACAGTCTTGTAGCCACACTGTTGCTAATCAAAACCACTTGTGCTGCTATATCTGGACAAACACATCGGTGTTATGACTTAACTATTTTCCATTACTTAGATTTGTTTGAGTTATTTCCCCACCGAGAGAAAGTAAGAACCCAAGTCTAAGTCTTTCATTCATTTAGTTTTGTTTATTTTCTGCATCTACGCAGCAACAGATGCCGTGTATATTCTGATTTTCTTTTCTTTGGGACGACACAGATGATGCTTTACGGACGGTTACTGTGAAATCAGTAATCCAACACAGATCAAACATACTCTACAGTGCAGACACACACACACCCTCAAATATAAAACTGTTACTCAAAGTGCTGGAATCCAAACACGCTAAAAGTGAGTGAAAACAGTTTTCTCAACAGTGAATTACATAGGTTTATCTGAGCTCAGTGTTTGTGCTATCTGTTCATGCACTGACCATGAGCTGATCCAGACGTCCAGATGTTTTGATTATCTCAGGATATGATGTTAACAATGGACCAACTACATCGCTTTCTATCATTGGAATATAAAGGGGGCAAGACAACCTTTATGTACGAGCTGCCGAGTCCAACTGTGATTGCATCACATTTGCAGCACATGCATTTTCAAACACTTTCCATTTTGTTCAACGGTAATAAATCATTCATTCCAAAAGTATCTTTACAGGTAAGATGGAGGGGGATGTGGCCCTGAAGGTTTTATTAGGTTTTCAGATCAGAAATCTGAACAGTACAGATGAGACTCATGTCCACATCTCCATCACTCCAGCTGCCTCCATCTGTCCTCTGAGCTCTCAGTCTTCCACAGTGACTTAGGTATTTTCCATTTTGCTTAAGGTGGTCAGGTCTCACAATTCCATTGTCATCCTAATACTTGCTTGCTGATTCCATTTGTATTGTGATTCTGATTTATTATGAATCTACATAACTGCAATTCTTAGTACTGCGATTTTTTTTTCCTCCATGAACCAAAATCGAATTATACTGATAACATAACACACAAGTCACAGTTACAGTGATATAGTATGTCAATTTATGAAATGTTCACAAATAACCCTAACCCGGATTTGACCCTTTTTTGGGCCAGTTCTTCCCCGTGGGCCATACATTTGACATCCTTGCTTTAAGCTCTTTCTATTCACCAAGCTTGTAGGGATATCGCTAAACTATTTTTATAATAGTCTAAAAAGAAAACAAAATCAAGATATATGGATTCTTAGTTTTTTCCTGCCCCTAGAGACGTGCGTGTACCAAAAACAAACCAAAAACAAAAACAGACAATAATTGCAGCTGCATCTCTACATTTATTTAGTAATTTTCTCAGGTTTATTCCCTTCCTTTTTGACTTTAAACCATAGCCAGTTAATTATAGATAAGAGGTATCATTTCCTGCACAGATTCAGCAGAGTTGCTTCTAAATTTCACATTTTGCACTTTTTTTTTTTATCACGGGGAGAAGAAAATTTGATTGAATAAATATATAGTAGGTGAGAATAGTAGGGTTTTAAATCTTCAATAAATATGGCCCACCACAACTAAAGGAAGCTTGGTCTTTTTTTTTTTAGTTAACTGTCGAGGATATATATTAAATTCTGTCCTTAATATGTTCTCTTCTTAGACAATCGCCATTTTAGTTTCAATGTTCCTGGGAAGGAGAATAATATCAACAAACACAGTACAGTATTTTCCATTGTGAGTGAGGACCACACACCAGCAGACAAATGGACTAAATGAACATTAAGGGAGATGGAAAACTATAGGTCCAGAACATTAAACACACCGAGGTCTCTGTCTGTACATGGCTCATGTGGAGGATGTTGAGACGATTTGTTTATGGCTTTTTGGAGGTCCCGCTGTGTCGAGCTTGAGCAGCCCACTCATCTAATTGCACAGATTTTTCAGTCATGTGGGGTTCAGCAGCAGAAGAAAGTCCCTGCAGAGCACAGCAGAGACAAAGACAATGACACATTTAATGGAATAAACTATTTTACCAGACCCAACTTTTAAGAGTTAGAAGAAATCCACCAGGCGCCGCACATTTATGGACGATAAAGGATCAATAATAAAGACCACATTTGATCAGTTGTGCATATCAGAGATTCTCAGAGGTCCTGTGTTGAACTGATGCCGAACAAATGTCCACTAAAATGCAGAGAAGCATTATCTTTAACTTCCATTCATATCACATTGTGAGGCATGAAGATGAGTGTTTAAAACGTTAGAAAATGGCACATCATAGTGTGTGAATCTACCTGCACAATGAAGTGTTGGGTGAAGTTTTACTGAACAATTTTGAACTAAGAATAAGTCATTGAGTTGCTCTTCATTGATGTACCACAGTCATGTTGAGTGAAGTGCCCAGAGGAGGAAAAAAAAAAGACTGAGAAGACAGGGAATACAACTTCAATAGGTGGATGTTAGATGAAAGGAGGGGGAGAGAAAGAGATACACAATGGAAACATAATGCATATTCATAAGGTTTGCATTTGTTTGTTCATCTAAAATCTATTTTTATTGATCCAGCTTGATTTGCACAGGAGACACTCTGGGTAAATTTGCAGCCTGGGATTTGAGGAAATCCAAGCTGAAGCTTTTTGTGGCTTATTACTGTCAAAGTCCACTGCTGCTGCGTGTCACTCTCACCATGACCAATGGAACCTCCTCCCACCGTCACAACCGTTTAAAGACTCTTACTTGTTGACAGTAGTGTAACGTATGTAAAAGGGAAAAAAATAATGATGTTTGCTACCAATAGGCCCCTTAAATTATAACCAATGTGGAGACACAGTAATGGTTTGAACAATGCCATGTGCACGCCTGTAATCTGAGCTACTGAATCAGAATCAGAAACAGATTTATAGCAACGTAAGTAATAAACATACGAGGAATTTGATTTGGTACTTTGGTGCATGAGACAACACAATATAACATACAGACAACACAATACAAAAAGAGAACTTCAACATTTAGATAAAGATCTGCTGGTAGATCGTTTGAGCTGCAGTGGACTATGTTGCTAATAAAAAACTTGATTTTACTAAATGCAACAGTTTCTCACATTAAGGAAAAGGTGCAGTACTGTACTTTCTTTGATGGTCAATAAACAAAAGAAAAAGAAATACTTTTGTCCAATGTGTTTCTGGAGAAGTTGTGAAAAACAAGGGCTGAATATCACATTTACTTTTCTCTGGCCACTACCAAATACAAAAACATGTGCGTATAAAAACATTTATAACAGCAAACAAAACACCACTCACTCAATTTCTTGAACTTGTTTTTGTAAATCTATGGCTCATTGCAGTCCCAGCTTAGTGCATGTAACAATGCAACTCAGTATGGACTCTCCTCACAGCAGATTAGTTCCTTGGAGATGGGGCCTCTGCCAGTTTTTCATGTTGGCTGACCTTCAGTGTTCCACAAGTCCATGATCTACTTTCTGAATAAATCAATTATTAATCCTGAAGGTCTTTAAAAAAATAACCCAGTCTTTTCAAGGCTCATTTTTTGGTGTAATATCACTGAGCTGTTTATACTTCAGTACACCTGCACCACAGCTGGAACCTGAAACCTGAGACAGGCTGCTGACACTTTTATCTAAATAGTCCTCTACACAGTTCCAGCACGTTCTTTTATTTTTTGCTTTTCCTTTAGCGATAGTACCTGGCACCTTTGTTTTTTTAGTACCTGTTTTGGCGAGGTTCCACGTGAGCTGAGGCAATACTAAATATGGCCACTGATTAGACAGAGTGCAGAGCATTAACACGAAGTCCGACACAAGAGTCAAACTGAACAAACGGCGAACTGTAGATCAGTTAAAAAGACTTGAAGTCATTAACATTTAAGCATTTAGCAGACGCTTTTATCCAAAGCGACTTACAGAAGAGGAATCAGCTACATAGAAGTTGTTCCACTAGATAAGAACAGTCACTAGTCACTAGTCACTAGTTTGTGCGCGTTACGTTTATAATGGCATCACTGCCGTTTCATGCAGCTGTGCTATGATGACTGCGCCCATGTTGAGGAAGTACTATATTGTAATGGAAAACGATACCAAACCAAGTAGAGTCATGCTGTGCTGTGCTGTGTCGTGCTGGTACTGTATAGTGGAAAAGCTCCAAAAAAACAACTATTAAAGGCCTGCAGTATGTCAGTCTACAGTATGTGCACATACTCCCGTTTCAGAGTTTTATCAGGGATATTCATTGATAATGCTTTTTAAAATATACTGTAATGCTGATGTAATATTATAAGCTACTTATCTGGTAGAGGTCAGCAATCATTTTTAATTATTATAGCTTATTCAGAGCTGTCATATTTTCTGAACCTGATTCTGTGAGCTGAGGGAGTCGCGTCTAAGGCTTTTACAATAATGGATGTGACTTTTATTTTGCCCAGAAATACAAGCCTTGGAAGGTCCCGCCTCTGGTACACAATTTGTGGTGTAGACACAGTGTCCTTCAGGAAAATGTAGTCAACACTGTTAAAGAGGGAGAAAATAATGTTGGCTAGAGCCATGTATTTATGAAAAAGACTGAATCAGTTGATGCAGAATGGTTTATTCAAACATTTCAACACAAAATTTTCTCCTACTTGTTTGCTTCTGTTTAGCATAAAAGCAGCATCTCTTTCTCTGGCCTTACTGACCCAACCCATCAAAAGGATGTTTCACACACAAAAAGCTTTTCAGGCCTCTGAGGATGTTTTCCTAAGCTGAAACGTTAGTACAGTAATTCCTATTTGTTGATGTTTTCCATCAACCTTTTTTTATTGTCAGAGGAAGTGTGCTAACACTTTGGTTTTTGAAAATGTGCCAATAAAAGTCTGTTGGAAAAGTTTTAAGAGCTGTATTTCAGTGCGGCAACTTACCACGTTTAGAGACAGTGTTGTTTTCACTTGTTGTTGACACATCATTGTTTGTTAAGGTCATTTTTATGTTATTTTTCTCTTTTATGAGATCTTGGTCATGTACTTAGGATCTTTCTTCTCAGGATAACACCTCCTCTCATTGTTTCTATGGCAACAGATGCAATAATACTGTACAGCCTGAGGAGAGAGAATAAGGAACCATATGAGCAGGGCACCGTAATATTACTTGACTTTTGTCCCAAATCCCTGTAGCAACAAAAGGTGATGAGCAGTCATTTTTGATGAGTGAAACATTAATGCATTAGATGGAGCTCGGGCTGAAATCAGAAGCAAGGGTAGCAAAAGCTCAGGATAAGTAATGTCCCCAACATTAGCATCTTTAGAATGGTTTTACTTAAATGAACTGTTCAGTTCTGCTTTAACCTTCAAAGACACATCCTGAATTTTAATGCTGATTTTCACTCGGTGAGTCAGTGGAACAGACTTCATGAGGTTCATGAGGTTTACATTTGCCACAGGTGACGTTATCTATATTCAGCTTCTTTCATGTGCATGTGTTTCTAGTTTGATTTCTATTGATATTACTCAACATCTAGATTCTACAACTAATTGAACACTACAATATTATTATTATGTGGATGGCTGGAGGACAAAGTAGCTTTTATGACACATTATACTTTCAGAATATGAAAAGTATTTTAGTCTTGTCATTTTAATGTCCAACATAGTTTTCTTATCTCACTTTTCTTTTGTCCAAGGCGCTGTGGTGACCGTGACGGGCCGCCTCACCTTTGTCAGTAGCAGGTCAATGGAAATCGAAGTGTTGGTAGATGTTTCCCCGCTGATCGCGACAGAAAAAGGGAAGTATCATGCCGTCTCTGCCTTCTTCACCTTCATCTCCCTGGATAAGGACAATAAGCCGCTCCCTGTTCCTCCTCTTAAGGTTGGTACCAATCACACTCTGCTTTCTGAAGCTTCTCAATCATTGCTTAAATTCTATAAATAGGACTTTCACACAAAATGTGTACCCTTCTTATTTTACAGAGAAGATATGATTTAGCAGTTTGATATTTTGATGTCAAAGTGACATGACACTGTGCTTTTGAAGGTCATTAGCAATGAAAATCTACATCGACGCTGTAATGCAACAGCTTCATTTTCAACCCAACCCAACGTAATCGCTGACTAAATGTCATTGTGGTCTTATTTAATCTTCTCTTTTGTCATCGCACCAGTCTTTTTGGTCGGTGACATCTGTGACTTTTGGAAAGGTCACAGAGTGAGAGATACTGTCCTTTATTTGGCAGTTCTGCCTTTTAGTGTCTTTTCACCGCATTAAATCCTTATATCCTCTGTTTAAATCAGCATATTAAATGATTTCCTGGTGCCATTCACTCACTGCCTAACGACACCTTTAAAACTCCATTCTTCCTCAAATCCCCAAAGAAAAGATACTGTTGATGGTCATTGATTTTAACATTTATTTCATTTCAATGATAATAACGATCCCTTGGTATTTTCTCTACCTCGGTTGAAAAGCTGTTTTATTAGACTTTTTTCTCTGCTGTTATGAATCAGTTTTTTTGGGTTTTTTTTATTTGGTAATGATGACAATAGTTTTACATTTCAGTCATCCAAAATCCAGCACAATGGGATTGAGCCGAGTGGGCAGCTCCAGTGAAATGTGATAGATTGATAGTAGCAGGTCATTATTCTGTCAAGTGCACACTTGTACAAAACTCACTGGGTTTGCACCTGAGCCAATCATTAAACTTTGATTATGCGCAAAGTACTAAGTAAGTGCGGGAAAGTCAAGGCGATAAAGTGAGAGCAACGCTGTTTCCTGCACATTTCATTTTACCTTCTTACCTTAATGAACAAACCAAAGAAAAATACACTTTAACACGTCCTTATACTTTCTGAGAACAGAACTGTTTGTACCCGTGTCAGAGTTGTGCATCTAATCTGTGTCCCTGCTGCCTTTTTCTGAAGTGCCTGTAAGTCTCCACATTTCCATATCACAAAGACCCAATGCTTGCTTCACCCATTGTCTGCCTCCCTCTATGAATTCATTACCTGATTTTCCATCTCACTCAAGCTTCTCATGGCTTGTGTTCTAAAGGCAGGGAATTACAGTGATGATGGGAGTCATTGTAATTTCCCTGTTCACCTCAAATTTATGAAAAGAGAGGCTGGGAAAAAAAAACTTTAGTGATGTTAATAATTCATCCTCAATGCTATAAATGGAAATCTAAATGGAGCCCCGGGCTGCCTGCGCTCTGATGTTGCATGTCAGATAAACAAGGGCAGGAATCAAGAAGTTTGTGTGTATGAGTGAGAGAGAAACGTGTGGACAAACGTGTGTGTCAGAGAAAGACAAATAGAGCTCCTCCCTGTGTATGTCTGTATGTGTGACAGGGGGCTTTGTGTGTTGATGTGCCTGAACAGATCACTGAGAACACATGCATGTAATTATTTATATGAGTGAGCGAGGGAAGAATGTCGCGGCTCAATCACTGCTATTTCTGTCTTTGTAACTCTTTACTGAGAGCGTGAACATGGGATGAGGTTGACACAGAATGAGGAGGAGAGGGGACATTTGTAGTCTGTCGAGTCTCCTGGATATAGCTTAGTATCCAGATTATTGCTGGAGGCGCTACTGGAGAAAAGATTATGGGTGGAAGTTCCGGAGCAGATTTTCTGCAGGATTGTGCTGTTCCAGCAGCATCCTGCAGTTTGTATAATCACCTGATGATGAAACTAAAACCCAGGCTTTGTGATGGGGGACACTTATGTGCGAGTATACCAGGGTTCGCGATACATGACGCTCACTTCGGAAACACAACTGACCCTTTTAATACTTAAAACACCTCAGAGCTTTTCAGATTGTTCATCGCGCCACATCGCGGATTATTCGGGAAATACAGACACTGTTGCATCACATTGTTCTAATGTGATATTTATACACAGTAAGGCAGTCTAGCAGTTAAAGTAACTGCTAGACTCTTAGTGTTATATTAACACTAAATGAGTTAAATGAAACACAATTCCCAGATGATTAATGTCCTAGTTAGCGGTGTTAAATAGACACTTTTAGTGTTACCTGACACTGCACGTACTATGTAGATGAAGGCAGAGGAATGATTGCATTATGGTTTAACAGGTGATGTTCCCACATGTTAAATTTCACAATCTCAGTCTGCGGTTAGTTACCATGGAAAACACCATTTCTGCTTCCAGGGACAATTGAAATTATTATTATTGCCAAATACAAAACTGCATTAGGAGATCATGCTGTTATGTTGAATTATGTTATATTATGGTATGTGATCTATATTTTTCATTCAAAAGTATAACCAATGACACCCATATACACAGTTTAAACTGTGGAAGACCTTAGACCTCAGCTCTCTCACCCATGTTTTAAGATGTACTGTGAACATCACACAGTATTTTCATAATATTCCTCTGAGCACCAGGACAATTCTCCTCATCCTCCCCTTTATTTACATTTACAGACTGAATGTCTTATCTTTCTTTCATTCACCTCAAAAATAAACACCCCCGTAAAGCTAAAAATAAACGTCGGACATGACATTGTGGCAGCTTTTGCTCCAGTTGTGTTCTATAAATAGTCTGATCGAAAGAACCGCTTCAGCTATTTTTGACTGCAGGTGCTTTTCCCCCATTCTCTCCTCCTGGCTTTTTCTCAAGTGAGCCTACTGCATTTACTATCTTTAGATTTTCCTCTTTTAGATCTCCCAGGGGTTAGGGACTCTCTCTCTCTCTCTCTCCCTCCCTCCCCCACCATTTCTCTCTTCTTTTCTGTGTCTGTGTGTATGTGGGGGGGTTCTCGATGATCTGTCTCTAATGTAGGCATACTGTGGGTGATGCTGGAGTGGGGAATGAGGACAGCATGAGCAGAAGGGAGGATATCAGGGGGATGCTTTGCCTCTCAGCAGCAGTACCCTTGAAAATCACTGAAATAATAGATGGACATGCTGCGCCAGCACAGATGTAATCAAAAAGCGCCTGAGAGTAACTTGCTGTGTTTTGGATCATTTTAAAGTGTTAGTGGCTGCATCAAGGTTAGAAAAACATCCTTGTTACCAGATGGTCAGCCCTGTGAGTTGATATCCCGGCCAAACTGAGTAGTAGCTGGTGGTGGCAGCGTGAGGATGTAGTGTGGTTACACTGGGCAGAACCAAGTGTGGATGTCTAATATATTGTGAATGAAACTGTGTTTGTTGCCTACAACTGTACAATTACACAATTTACCAATCACCTCTCACTCCCTGTATTTGTCTTGCCTGTCTCCCTCACATTCACCCTCTCCATCAGTCTTGCTTTTCTCCATTTCCCCCTCCTCCTTCCTCCATCTCACCCCATCCTTGCTAGCTCAGGCTCAGCTGGCCTCCCGTGACACAAAAACAAGCCTGGTTGTCATGGCAACTTCCTGTAGTCCACATGAGGTGATGTACATTTATTTTTAGGTGCCTCCCATTCAAGTCAATCAGAGACAAGTTAACAGGTACACTCTCGCCACAGTCGCAGCTATTTCTTCCGCTGTGGTGATCCGAGGCACTGCACGAGAACATATTTACATTTGCTCTCACAGTGCTTCAGGGCATGAATATGTCAAGGATGCTTAATTTTTCATGATATCTTATTCATGAACATGCAAAAGAGCCCTGTGCTCTTCCCTATTTATAACAAAAACAGAATCATATCCACTTCTCAACCTGTTTTGTGAGGAAATGCGACACAACACTTTCTATTTTGACTCTTAGAAAGATGATAGGTGCTGGGTCAATTATATTTGCGTCATATCCCATATCATCACTTTGAAGCCTGTAGATTCACAGTTTTACCTGTGCCGTGACAGTTTTCGAAGCTGGAAGTTCACAGACATCACCTGCTGCAACCAGGCTTTGACGATACCAGCTATCAATCACACGGGTGACCACTCAGATGTGCCACGCATTTCCATCGATTTTCCTCTAAATGGGATCATAATTAACAAAATTGGCTTCATTTTCTATTTTCTAAATCAAGTGAGATGGAGACTCATTTTCTTGCAACTTCCCTGGTGGCAAACTGCTACTTCTGTCCCACTTCCTGGGTTTAATTTTTCAAACCAGAAGACAACATCCATTTTATATAGTCTATGGAAACATGTGTGTGTGTGTCTTTCAGTTTTTTTTGTCCCTCTGTCCTAACCATTTACTGAAGGTTATGACATTGCAGATGAATATTCTTCCTGTGTACTCTTATTTGTGTTATGTGAGGCGCTTATTTACAGCTCAGTGCTACTTTGGAGACACTGGCGTTTGGCAGTGCCACTGATGCCCCGTGTGCCCACTCTAATAACAGCTCGTGCCAACACAAAGGAGCTCCTCTGGCATTTTGCTGGCTTTGTCTGAGCGATTCTTTTTTTTTTTTTTTGAACAAGCCTTGTCCCTGTTCCAGGTTTACACCGTTTGGTTTGTCACTCTGCAGCTAATGGATGACCTGCGTGCCAGGTGAAACAGCTGGTTGTCTTGGCTTTTTGACCATGTTCATACGAAGTACTAGGTGCAAACTTGTCGCTGCTCCCACTGGAATTTTTATTTGTTTGTTCCAGTGTTATCTGTAATAGATAACCTTTGATTTATTTATCCGTTCTTGTAACCCTATTTTTTTATTCTCTCCATTCACACAGTTCTGTGGATGGATGCTTTAGTCTCTTTGGTCCGCACTAAAACTGGTACAGACTCTGATCCATTGACTTGCAGATCTTTGCAGGCAGAACTGTGGAATGTGATATATTATCTCTTCACTCTTGACAAATCAAATATTTAACTACAAATAATGTTTCCAAATTGTTTCTGCGTTGTCTTTCCAAACTGCCTTCACGATACATGATGTCTCAAGTATGATTTATGAGCCACAACATGGCGTCTGTTGATAATAACACAATTATTACAAGTTAGTGCGGAATTGAGTTGCCTTGAACACAATGGAAATAGAAATAAACACACTTAAACACATAAAACAAGCATGCGTGGTGTTTGTGAGGTTGACAGGTTCTGCAGCAGAGAGTCACCGTGTAGTAGCTGGTGATCCTGTGTAATCATAGTTATTAGCAGCGATGGGAATACCAATTACATGGGGACACCAAAAGGACATTTTGAGCATGGCATTGAATTGTCCCATTGAGTTATGCAAATGTGATCCACATTAACATAAACATATGCATGTGCAGTCGAGCAATAGTGTGCCCATAATGCAAACACAGAGACACAAAATGTGTGCTCATACATGGACAGCAAAGTAGAAGAATGTGTGTGAAGTCTTAACAGGGAGTCATTAAAAACCTATAGTAAGAGCTAAAAATAAAAAAAATACTCTCGAGGGACAAGCTGAATAATATTGCATCGCAACACAACAGTAGGTGAGAAAACCTCCTTTTTCATTGAATACATGAAGGAGTTTCCGAAAATAAAAAAGTACATGTAGGTCCTCTGTGGATTTGTCTCTCTAGAGACAGGAGTGAAAAACAGGACAGGGATGTTTTAATAAATTAGACCCCAATAAAACAATAAGACTGGAGCTGTTTTTTTACCTGTTCACTGAAACATCTCAGGCTATAATTCAGTGTATTCTAAAAGTGCAATTAAATAATGAATTAACCGTTCTGTCAACACATACTGGGGCTTTGCACTCGCACTGCCACTTAAATTTAATTTACACATGAGCAGAGGTTCATGTTAACATCTTCCCTCTTGGACAGCTGCTATCTTTAGAACATTGTATTGACTTCTTATCATGTTACGCAGTGAGCTCAAGTAGATGTTTATCATTGGCCACTGCAGAAAAACTCTCTCCACCCATAATAATTTGTCATTATTGCTTATAGTGATTTCATTGTGTTGCGGTTACCCTGCTGCAGTGTCTCACACTCACTGCTCTACTTTCTGTTTGACTGACGCTCACATTTAATTTAATTTACACCCACTAGAGTCTGTGCATATTGATTTAGAATGAGCAAAGGGTACGTTTTAAAATACAAAGAATATGGAACCGTGGTGAATATTTGTCTCTCGCGTTCTCCAATTTTATGTTTTGCTTTGAAAGTCAAGGCTCATGGAATTATTCATCATGGAACGTGTTTGTAGCTCAACCTCACTTTTTCAACATTCTCATCACATTTCAGCTGTGAGCAGGGTCTCTGATAGGATTTTTATTTTTTCTTCTCATATCCGTTACCACCCTGCTCTCTCCAGAAAGTTACGGTGCCATCTGTGAGTGCTGCTGAGTGGCAGGTGCTCTTGACTCAACCGACCACCTGGTGTTTAACAGAAAAGAGCCTCCATGAACAGAAACATTCACTTTTATAGAACGTTTTGTGTGCAAAAAACAAACAAACGTGTGTCTGTGTGCAAGCTCACATACAACATTCCTCCTTGCTCGCTCAGAACAATGTGCAGATGAGGTAGTGGGTGAGCAGGTTGCACCATAATAGTAAGTGTTGACACTGTCACTGGCTATGTTGTTTTAAGTCACGCAGTTGCCAGGCAATCTAATTAAACTGCACAGGCTAGCGAGTGCTTCCTCCCACTAATCAGCAGCCAAACTGAGCTAAGTGAGGGAGAAAGAGAAGATTTGCTCTCCAGGGGCTTGAACATGCTGCTTAGAATTCAAGCTTAAGTGTAAAATGATAATTTACAGCTGCAAATCCACAGGGGCTTGACCAAAAATACTGGTTATAAAAATATAAATACATAAACATGTATTGGGCGGGAATATACATTCATTTGTCTTTTAAGAATTTATTTTAGGACCTTTCTTTGTGAAGTTTGCATGTTCTGCTATTGGGCACGTGAGTTTTCTTCGGGTACTCGGGTTTCCATAGACATGCAAAGGTTAACTGGACACTCTAAATTGACCATAGGTGTGAACGTGAGAGTGAATGGTCGTTCGTCTCTGTGTGTTGACCCTGTGATGGACTGGTGACATGTCCATGGTGTACCCGAACCATCACTCTAAATCAGCAGCTAAATCACCTGCGACCCTCATGAAGAGGATAATGCAGTAGATAATGAATGAATTAACTTTATCTTATTAAGAGCTGTGGGGGCAGAGGGGTCAATCCCAGCTCACTTAAGGAGGTCTGTACATAATCCACAAGAACAGAGAAATGTGTTTCACATGTCTTACTTCACGAGAAACGCAAGTCCTCATAGGGCCCTCCCACTGCAGCACACGCACTTCAAATTTATGACCAATCACGCAATAGCTGTCGAACGCCACACAAGGAAAAAACCTTCTGCCCAGATGACGTGTCGAGAACAAGCTGCGAGAACTCCAAACCAGGGCTGTGAAAAAAAGAAGTCTCAAAGTCTCACCCACAGATGTGCTGTGATAGCTTCCCTTCCTCTATTCCAATAACATCTTATATATCTCCCACTTCAACCCCAAGTGGTCTCACAAATGTGACATTTCCGGTTGTAAAAAAGGGATTTGTGTGCATGTGTGCTGTTCAAGAGGGCTGTCGTGTTCAGATGCATGTAGTTATGAATGCTAACTGTCAAATCTGACCTGTGATGAATCAGATTTGATTTGATTTGATGTGGCTGCTAATCTGAATGGAACCACAGGGCCACCGTACAGCATTCACACCCACAGTCACACCTACGGTGAATTAGGAATCTCCAATTAACCTAATCCCCAATCTGCATGTGTTTGGACTGTGGGAGGAAGTATCTGGAGAGAACACACACACACACACACACACACACAAACTCCACACATTAAGGTCCTCGGTCAAAACATCTACAGGTGACGAGGTAAGCATGTCAGTTTTTTAGTTTAGTCAAACTGGAATTTGAACATGGTGACCTTCTTGCTGCGAGGTAACAATGTCAACCATCACACCACATACATATTGAATATATTATAACTAACACATTCGTTTTTATCCTGTTAGGAATTAAAAATATAGGTCAAGAAAAGATTTTTTTTTTTATCACAGTATATTTTATAGCATATTTCCTAGTGTGGAAAACATTTGTCTTGATAACGAATGAATGAATTTACTCATGGTACTGACTGCCAGTGTGATGTAAATGCACCAGTGTTCTGCAGATGTTATCCCTGAAACTGCATCTCACTCTCCACGATTCATCATTCGTTCACTTCACCAGGAAGATGAATGGGTTCCACTGTCCCACAGACCGGGACGTTTGATGAAAACATCATCAAGAGCCGCTGAAGTCATTTCACCGCAAGTTGTGTGTAAAGGATGAATGTGCCTGAAAGCAAAATGGTTTGTTTTTTTTGTGCTTGTTCCTCAGATTGAAGGAGAGGAGGAGCAGAGACGTTTTGAAGAGGGCAAAGCACGTTACCTCCAGAATAAAGCGAAGAGACTTGCCGAACAGCAGCGCCAGCAGTGACGCCGCTGCGTCAACAGAACATCACGACGCCTGCGACACTCGACACTACACAACACACGTACAATATGAAGGAGTTGGCATCCCCCTCTCCTCCTCTGTAACCGTAGCTTCGTGTTAATCTTAAACCTGTGATTGTCCTTATTTGTGCTGTGCACCACAGTGTCCCCAAATATCTCTATGTGTATATAAAAGTCAGAGTACATATTTGAATTTGATGAGATTTTTATTATCGTATGAAGACTGTTCATGCTCACTGTCAGTGCAAAGTGACAGCCCGTGTGTACAGTTGGAGTCATGGAACTATTTTGTTGTACGAAGGTTTTTAAGTATGAAGACTTGATGCAGAGTGATAGTCTGAGCGCAAGGAAAAAAATCATAATTAAGTGAGTAAATAATGATAAATAAAAGATCCAAGCGTGAGTCTGGGGCTCTTGCCTCGTGTCCTTGATGGTTTGATGATGATGATGATGATGATGTTGTTTTGGACATGCCTCAGCAGAGAGGACCCACTCGATTTCTTTCATCACTTTCACATAGAAATCAGTAGGCTATAGCTTAGGGTCTGTCTGTCACACTTTCACTCCAGCACTTCACTCTGCCTTACTGTGCTGTGCTTTTCTTGTCCCGGTTGCTGTCATGTCCTCATCCATCCTTCAATGTCCCTCTGTCTCCTCTATTCTCCTCACTACCTTATACTCTTTCTGAGTCTCCTGAATCCTTGCACCTTGAGTGGAACCAGAAATAAGGGTAAAACATGTCAGTACACATATCTCTCTCTCGCTCTCTCTCACTCTCCCTCTCCCTCTCTCTCTCTCTCTCTCTCTCCCTCTCTTTGGAAATATCTGAACAATGAATTGGGGTCAGCTGCAGCCGGTGAGAAATCAATATCCATATAGACATGAAGCCCTGAAAAGGATGTGGTTAATAAGCTGCCATAAAATCTCTTGTTCAAATATTTTGCAGGAGTGTTTTGCCATCTGTCAGTTGGCAACGTTCTCAGACTTGGGTGTGATCCGTCGGGAAGATATAGGCGTCCACCCTGTGCAACAGATGAAGCCGGGACTAATTTGGATTTTTAAAAAGTAAAAATCTCCCCACACACACACACACACATACACAATCACCCACACAGCATGTGTACATTTCATTTCCCTCATGAAAATAAAGTTAGGTTCAATCTGCACTGGTGGAGGAAATCTATTTTTAACCCCCACTGAAAGTCGGTGAGCAAACAGGGAGCTAAGATCCAGAGATAGTATCGGTGGGAAATTTAAAAAAAAAAGAAAAGTAAAAGCTTCTGCCTGATGTGCAACATCATCACAGCCACACAAGAATCATCTTGTGTTTGAAACATTCATAGATTCGAGTTATTTCTCACCATAGCGTTCATTACTTTTCTGCCATTTCAACTGGTAGCAGCTGGCTTGTATACATAGAGACACAATATGGTAACCATGGTTACATATGTGGAAAAGGAGACTTAAAATAGAGGAAGTTGTCATAAAAAGATGTTTCTCCGGTAGCAACAAAAAGAAATATGTAATTTGCTTTTGGAGACACGTGTTGATACTCTCACTGATTTTACTACAGTAATGAAATGAAGGCAAAAGCTTAACCTATATTTCCATTTATGTTCTATTCTCAGCAGGAAGACACTGACAAGGCTACGCAGAGGATAAGTGATCCTCTAGTAGTGCAGATGGAAAACCATTAAGGAAGTAATAAAGTAGAGCGGAGTGGTGTAGGGAAAACTATCTGCTCATCAAAGTGGCCCACTTTGCATGTTCTCCCTTTTGTGTGTGCAGCTCGAGCACGTCTGTATTGTCAGTCATTTTCTGACAGCGGAGCTCTGATTCCACACAGACGCCTGAACCGTGTGCACATTACACTGCAAGGTCATGTGAAAGTAAGTGTGCTGATACGCCGACTGCATGAGGCACCGCTTATGTCAGGGTATGCCGGCAGAAGTTTCCGATGCTCAGCCGTCACTGGGAATGGATAAACAATTGAATGTTTCCACTTTGTTTGTAGAGGTTGTTTTATTTGTTCATTCTTGGAACACCTTTAAAAAAAAAAAAAAAGGCAGCGATACGAGTCAGTGCTAGTGTTTTCTGGGCTTGGAGCCAGCAGGGCTTTCCTTGCAGAGGAGTAGGTTGACGGGCTGTACTTTGTCTGGCCTGGATCCTCCCTTTTTTGTACAGGCTCAGGGGAGCTTACTGGAAGCACCACTAAATTAGGCTACCTTTGCCTTTAAGGTACACAAACTCCTCCACATGGAGAGGTGGGAATCCTGAGAGGGTGTGGAAAAGCAGATTGTAAAAGACAGCAGGACATTCCAAACAATGTTAAGTATTAAACAGCTGCCGTGTGTGTAGATGTGATGTGATGTGTGATCATGGAGCTGACGGTAAAAGTGGAGGGCAGCCGTGTGCCAGCAGAGCCAGTGGGCGGGAACGCCTTCTGTTACTTTTTACTTCCAGGTCACCTAACATCGCACAGGAGAAGCTAGAGAAGGACAGGACAGCCGGCTTCTTTGATCAAACTCTTTTGCCCCGTCCAATTCCAATGATTGACTTATTTATGTCCAAAAGTACAAAAATAAAAAGCCAACACTGGCAGCCTGAGGATAGAGTAGTTCGCTCAGTCGGGAGGTTCTCAGTTTTTGTGTGGTCTCCCCATGTCTGTGTGGGTTAACTCCATGTACTGCGGCTTCCTCCCACAGTCCAAAGACATGCAGACTCTCTAAAATGGCTGTTATTAATTCAATTTGATTTGTATCGTGCCAAATCACGACATACTGTACCTCAAGGCACTGTACACAGTAATATTAAAGAAAGAAGAGAAACCCAACAATGAGCAAACACTAGGCAACAGTAAAGAGAAAAAAATCTCTGCATCTCTGACAGAACCAGGCTCACAGACTCACAGCATCTGCCGCGACTGGTCGGGGTGAGAGGAAAATGAGGGACAGAAGAGAAGAAGGGGAGAAGGAAGAGACCAGGAGTGTTTATATAAGGTTATTGGCTTAGACAGGACATTTCAGAGTGACACAGTACTACAATGTCATTTATACACACAGTAGCAGAGATTGTTTATAAAAAATTATACTGATATCAATTTTAATCATAGCTGATAATGATAGCCTCGAAATTGGATCTGGATCCTGCAGCCTGCAAGATGAGGACAGAGAGAGAGAGAGGACAGGGAGGAAAGGCACACTAGGGAGAGAAAGAACAAGGTTAATGACATATAATGAAGTCATATTCATACACCACAGAATTTCCCCCAGCAGTCTAGGTCTATAGCAGCCTAACTAAGATGTGGTTCAGGTTTCCCTGAGCCAGCCCGAGCTATAAGCTTTATCAAAAAGAAAGGGTTTAAGTCTAACTTTAAATACAGAGAGGGTGTCTGCCTCCAGAACCGACACTGGGAGCTCTTTTATTCCTGATTATCCGTCAACACACTGTAAGTAATGAATTTGGGCAAATGTAATTATTGACTGGATCAGCTAAGCTCAGGGGAAATTCTGACTCAGCATCTTAGGACGCTTTTGTTTTTAAAGCTCTTCAGGGCTGAATGGACTGGCATCTCCCAGGTGTGGTTGTGTGTGTGTGTGTGCACGGCTGGCTATCCATTTTGATGAATGGGAAGCAGGGACAGTGTGGATTACTCATCAGGGCAAATAAAAGACAATGAAAACAATTCTTTTAGTTGTGACAAAAAAACAAACAAAAACACTGGGGACCTCTCTATGTCTCTCCTCTCATGCAGGGCCTGTTGGTTTTCTCGCTGGGTACAAGCTGAGCCCTGAGGGGAGAGAAGTGTTCTTACAGAAATCACCCAGTCTTATGTAACAATCATGTAAGGTCAGTGAAAGGGGCCAATTTATAGGCATGAATAACAGGAGGAAATGCACTAATGTGATTGATACATATGAGATACAGTGAGTCCAAACATCGTATCTTCTGATTAAGCAATGTGTTCCATATCGGCTGCTTGTCATTCATTTATCCATTGTCTACGGCTTTATCCTCCACAAGCCCAGCTGACATAGGGCGAAGGGCGGCGCATCGCAGGACATCTCACATTCACACTTATGTTCAATTTAGAGTGTCCAATTAACCTCTGCGTGGTTGTGGACGTCTGGGAGGAAACCGCAGAAACCGTGGGAAACCCATGCACGCACAGGGACAACATCCATTTTCTACCACTTTATCCTCCACAGGAGGGTCGTGCGGGGGTTTGCTGTGCCAATCTCAGCTGACATAGGGCGACAGGTGGGGTCACACCCTGGGCAGTTCGCCAGTCCATCGCAGGGCCACATAGAGACAGCCATTCAACCATTCACTCTCACACCTACAGTCAATTTAGAGCATCCAATTGACCCAATCCCCACATTGCCTGTTTTCGGACTGTGGCAGGAAGCCGGAGAACCTGGAAAAAAACCCATGCACACACGGGGAGAACATGCAAACTCCATGCAGAAAGGCGTCTGTCTGTCTGTCTGTCTGTCTATCTATCTTCTCCTCTCACCCCATCCATCTCACATGTGTCAGCTAACTACGGTGGCCTTCACAGATCAGAAAGGATGTGGTTCTTCTTTGTTTGTGCAGTAATTGTCCACTTCAAAATGTGAAATGCTTTAGCCGCCGTTAAAACACAGTGGCACAAGATGGAGGCTCAATCTAAAACCATGGAAACCAAAAGCGAAAATGTTATTTTGAAGGTATAATATAATAAACAAATATGGATAGTTTCTGCCAAGTCAACCCTCCTGAGTATAGTTCAGTTCTATTTCTGTTCACTGCTGTATGGAAAATACCAGTTTTTCAAGACAGTGTTGAGTTTTTGGCAAACCTCCCCCAAATTCAAACTATGTCTTTTAAATCATTTATCTGTGTAAAGAAAGACAGGAGCGGAGAGCAAAACCGCCCTATTTGGATGAAAGAACGACAAGCGTTTCAGTTTATTTATGAGCAAATAAGCATCTCTTCAGTCAAAGCTGAATAAAGCCACTTTCATATTGACCTCATTCACACTCGATATGTAGTGGAAGACGCGTGTGCTGTGGATTCACAGCCCTGTGCATCAGCATCATCACCATAGTCAAAATGACGACCTCTTTTTCATGAATTATTTCTTATTGCGGCTCACTCCACGCCCCCAGATCTCAGCCGCGCGGACGAGCCTCGGCGGTCGGGAGCGCGCAGTAAGTCATGCCTCATCCGTCGCTCGGCTCCTCGACAGTGGAGGAAAACAAAAAAAACTAACAAACAAAAAAAACAAATCCGTGCTCTTCCCCGAATGCACCTGGTGCTTTTGCCTTCGCTCGTGCGCGTGTCGCGTGGCGAAGAGAAGCAAATGTAAACACACGTCGTCGATCATTTTCGCCCCTTTTTCGGTTCAAAGGAGGAGCGTAGGTGCAGGAGAGGAGTACAGCTGTGGTGATGTGGTGTTCCGGGGCTCATCCTTCATCGCTCTTTCCTTTAACTTGATGCTGCTGCTGCTGCTGCTGCTCAGTGAGGAGCAGATGTAAACGGACCTAAACTGATGTGACTCAACGAGCGTGTTTTCCAACATGAGCCTGTAGGAGCATGGGCGCCATCTGAAAGAGGTAAGATCACACTCTCACAGTTGATGTCTATCATCACAGACTCATATCTATATCTATCTATCTATCTATCTCTCTATCTATGTATCTATCTATATATGTATATAATGTATATTGATTAGAAGGCTTCATCCAAACAGGTGGTGTCCTGCATCAGCTCAGCTGGTGAGAGGGTAAAGTAAAGTAGAGCTGCTGCATGTGAATGTTTGCATTAATAACATTCCTGTGGTGTCACTGTAACTGTTAGTTATCTGACCTATTTATGACCGATCACTGATAAGGAAATTACAGGCAACATGGAGTAGTGGCCTGAGTCTCAGTTGCTTATATAAGGTACATATATATAGAACTGTATGTTTCCCACAGAGGGAGGTCTTTAACATGAGAGAACATGATCTTCACACACAGCTTTTTGCTGTGGGATAATTGGATATGACCATGGTTAGACATGGTTTACACAATTCTTTTGTCAAAATTCTTATTGTGCATAAATATGTGCACAAATTCAGCGGTGCTGTCTAGTTGTAAGCTCTACTCAATGTCCTCCATGTGTACAGCCATTTCTTCAGCTTTTTTTATTTAATTTAATCCTAAAAACAATGCAAATGTGATTATGTGCTGACTTTCAACCCAAACACAATTTAACAAACTTAACGCGTACACAAAAACTGTTGAGTATGGCTTTGTATTGAGATTTATTACACTATAAGGATGATGATGATGGTTTCACATGTTACGTATACCATTTGCAGCATTTTACATTTAGTGTTTGTATCCTTTGGCATGCATGAGATGTTTTTATTTTTTAAACTGTGTTGTTCAGGAAATATAAAGTTATGCGCTTTAAATGTCTGAAAATAGCACCTTTACCGTTCACAGTAACCTATGGGACGGACAAATAATGGAGATCATCGTTTTAAAGTTCAATATTTAATATTTTACTAACTAAAAAACTAAAATAAAAACTAAAAAAAGCAATCAGTAGTAGAGAGTGTGTTACAATTCAGGAGTGGCCACAGATGCTTAGACAAAGTGCTGGAGCCGACATGTGACAGTTGACACTACACCACAAAGCCTCACTACAGACTACAGATCTCTGTGTTTCACTGGGCATAATATGTGACATTTGCTTGTCACACTTGTGGGTTCTGTCATTTTGAGAATGTGTTCACACTGTTCTATTTCCCACTCCATACACACACACACACTGTATTTTAATAAGGCATTATTTACGACAGTGCAGATGATTACTTATTCTTTTTCTTTCCATTTTTACTGACCGTTGTTCCATAACATTTCAGTGCACGTCTGTTTCTGATATGAACTCTAAACCTTGTGCCATATGGCACCCAGTGATCCAGCTACAGTCCTAGTTGGAGGTAGCTTTACATAAACAGGAAGAGAGCTCTAGGGTTACACTTGTGATGGAAAATTCAACGACTTACTCTGTGACCACCTGGTTGCTCAGTGAGTTGAGCTCAAAACTTGCCTCAGGATCATCAAACAGCATTTTGTTTTTCTGACCTCTGACCCTTTAACATCTTTTACCTTATTAGTTCATTTGTGCTCAGGCGTCCAGGACACCATTATTGAATAAACACAGACCAGTGCCAGAGTAGAACATGAATGACAAATCGTTTTAAATAAATACAGTTTCCTGATGTTTTTCCAGGCTTCACAGCTAAAGGTTCATAACAAACTTCTAGACATTTAACTTAAACTATTCCTTTCTGTTATCATCAGTGCACCAGTGCATTTACAGAGTTTGAAAAGACATTTTATTCAGTATATGTGCTTTTGTTTTTTTGTTTTTTTTAATGAAGCATAATATGGACAATACAGAAGAAAGAGTGGCTCATTCTCATCTCATTCACCTTTTCTCCTACATGTTCAAATCTGGGGAAGGACTTTAACATAAGATTCAGCACAGTAATTATGTTTGATCTGAATATATGGTCTTAGTTTTGCTTATAAAAAAAAAGGAACAGCAACATAAGAGGAACTTTCTACACTTACTTTGATTGGCAAACAACAACTCTCAGAATTTGCCATTTTACACCATGCCAGTGTAAAATGATAAAAATGAAAATCAATCTGGAACCTTATCCTCATGGATGGGCTCTTAATGGTATTCATTTCACGTGTACTGTGGAGAGAAGAGTACAACAGGCTCCATTTAACAACACAGCACTACAACAGTCCATCAGAGGCGAAGATTTATATATCCTCGGAGTACCACTGAGCTCAAATTCATTGATAGTAACCGATGAGCATTTAATCAGTCGATCTGATACTTAATCTGACGCTATGTGATCGTCACTCCGTGCTGCATCAGCACGACACATGCCTGACTCAGCATATGCATCTTTGTGACATCATCTCCTAGTTGAAATCACTGACTGATGCTTTCCTCTCTGTCTTATATTACAGTATACGTAATAATAATAATGATGATTCAAAAAGATTTCTATACAGTTTCAGATTTAATACTAAAACTGTACGTTCATGAAATGTTTCATGTCAGTCAGGTTAATTGGCAGAAAATGAGTATACAACCCACAAGCATTAGGGATTTGGGCGTGGGGGGATAGAAAAGTCAATATGGTGTGTCAATTTAAAAAATCGATTTTCTTCCCGGATTGTGATATTGCTTCTAGCTTGATTGACAGGAACAGCTTAAAATAGCAGTTGCCAATTTACCTCCAAAAAGTATAGCAAGTTCTATTTATCAGTGTCATCTGCAGTCCAGGGTTTAAAAAGATATTTTCAAATTACAATTAAAGACATGTTTACAGTATGGCCCAGCATCAGCTGAAAAACACTTTCCATTGGTTTAAGGAGGGAAACACAATCACAATTATCCATATTATTGAATTGCAATGCCCAAGAATCATGATACAATCCTACTGTGGCAAAAGCACATTGTCTCAGGCTGAATAAAGTATGTGAAAGTATGTTTGTATCAGTGCATAATCTCTTTAAAATAGGATTGGTTTGGATTTCACCGCCCTCACGTGTAATTCAGGCAGGGGTCATGAAGTCTTGAGGCCGCCATCTTGTGCCACCATGTTTCTACAGTGGACACAAAGTGGACAAATCAGCCAGAGGGTGTGTTAACTGTTATAAAGCAGAAGCTACTTTTGTTACAATCTGCGTGTCACACATTTTTACACTCTGGAACTTACTTAAGAGGATGGGAACCTTTTTACTTTTAAGAACATCTGACTGAGGAGTAAATACAATATACACTCAGTAGTTTTATACCTGACGACAGGGAGACAAGCCATTTCATTCTTAAGAGATATTAACTTTTAAGTAGTGCCCTGATTGGCTCATTGATCTAAGAGCTAGCATTTCATTCACTTTGTTATTTTGATGGAGAACCTACAGCAGGAGGCGATTGATTCAGGAGAGAAACCGTCTTAGCTCTCAGGAAGGTCAGAGGCAAAGGTCACGGAGCGCTTTCTATTTTCTGATGACTGGAGCTGATAAAGTTTCCCTTTTTCCTGCACAGAGATGGCACATGGACTTTAATCTGGATTCAGGGGCCTCATTTATAAAACCTTGTCAGGATTAACCTAAAAGTTGGTGCTTATGCATGTAAACATTTTGATTTATACAACTGTACACATGCTAGATTCTCTTTATAAATAACAATAAATTGGTCATTATTAGCAGTCAGAAAGACACCCCAGATTAATATATTAATAGTCAGTGATTATTGTTATGGCAAACATAGAGAGAAGACACACAATGTGAAAAAAAGAGATACTTGTTGGTGAAGTGGATTCTTACAGTGAATTATCTCAACACTGTTACATTCTTCACAATAAAAAAACCTTTCTATAACGCAGGAATGAAATAAAACTCAAAACATGAACACATCATTTGAAGCACAATATGATAATGTATGATCTTCTCGGCTGAAGCACAAGTATTGTTTTATAATTACAGCGTTTTTTAATATTTTTTTTCAATTACAAATACCTTGTAAGCATTTAAATGGTGTGTGTGTAAACATTCACATTTCAACAGTAACAGTCAAGCAGGTATTCCTTTGTTTGTATAAAAATACGTCTCAAACAATATCTTGTTATCAGTCATAACAGTTTCTGGTTATTCATTCTTCTGCCACTGAAGTCACAGTCTCACCTCTCTGCCGTGTATGTGCGTGGTCAGCGTTTCCATGAAGGACTTCACGTTTTTGTAAATGTCAAATTTAGCGTAGAGAGAGACGGACGCCTTCTTTTGTGCGTGAGCAAACTTTCAAAAATAAGGCCTCAGTCCTGTGGTTGGAGAAAATACTGTGATTAAAAGGTAGAGGCTTTTGCTCCCAACATTTTATTGTTGTCTCAGTCCTTGAGTACAAGTGCTGCTGTGTGGCACATAGAAATGAAAGCAACTAAGCAGAGTTACCACAGGGAGTGATAGTGGGCACCTCCTCACCTCTGACTGCGATTGCTTGACTGATAATTATATTATTACCAGAAAGCAGCTGACTTGAAAGAATCTTGACAAAGGAAATTAAATGATATGTTCATTATACTGTAATTACCATTTCTGATACTTTTGGATTTTCCCAGCATGACTTAAAGGTGCAGTGCGCTAACATTTAGGACGATGTATTGGCAGATATTGAATACACTACTCGTATGTTTGTTTCTATACGTGTGTAATTGCTTTATAATCAACATTGTCTGGTTTCGGGAGCCTAAGAATAAGCCTGTTGTTTGACCTTTAGTCAAGGGCCTTGCTTGCCGCCATTTTGAGTTGAAGTAGCCTGATTTGAGGATTCCTCTGTTTGTTACTGTCATTAAAAAATAAATGTAGTCTTGTGGTTACAAAACAATGATTTGACAGGGCCTGGACAGTTTTTGAAACTGGAAGTTTAAAGATGCCACTTGCGACCAGGCACCCACTGGACAATACAAGATGTCAATTATACTGGTGTTTACTCATACTGTATATCATATATTTTCCTCTTAATGGGTGCATGTCATTTACAAAAGTGCTGATGAAGAAGCTCTGAAACTGAGGAGGAAGAGGACTTTTTAATCATGGTGTATGGTTACAATCTGCACTCTCGCCATAATGCACCCTACGCTGCTGTCACACCACCACTTGCCCCAGTCAGTACCAGTTGGAATTATCATGGTCTGGCAGTGACAGACTAAAGGTAGACTGCTCCTTCTCTGGGTAAACCAATGGCATATTCCACTCTTGCTGTCCCACTTCCCCCATACATTTTGCCACCACACAAACTCTGGTTGGATGTAGTACACACTGGTACTGTACCAGGCTGTCTGACGAGCCGAGCAGCTAGAGTCAGGAGCCGTAGAATTGGACCTGGAGTCCAGTTGCTATTCCATGCCCAAAACTTTGTTTTTCAGTCCTTGTTCAGCTCATGTCAGTGAATAATCATAGCATTTTAATTAATTTATCTCATTGGAATCTGTACTTGGCAGTGGCGTGCAGACATTTGGAAGGACAGGGGCGGAAATAAAAAAAGTGCTCCTACTGTGCACTGGTGGGTCAGGCACCACTACTTTATCATTTCCCACATTCTCACACACCTGTGTTTACCTATAAAGGGACATCCTTTACAGCACAGCATCACTTTCTGTCACTGAGATGAGCATTTTTCTATCCAGCACTGAATGCAGTAGGGACAGTAGGGAACTTCATAACAGCACCCTTATTGGTTGGAAGGGCACCCATAGGAAACAAAGTTGCAAGGCCATCTTAAAGGGCACTGCATCACTCCTTTAGTTCAGTTTTTCAAATGTATATTTTTGCTTTGGAGGGCACAAATGAATGGCAGCCAGTAAGGCACTTCCTCATGTTTTTACCACTCGTTTTTAGGCACTCCATTACGGCGTTGTGAGGGGAAGCCCCCCTGTGCACACCGCTGGTACCTGGGATGGTACAGCTCATGTACGTTGGTGCCCTTCTCAGCATTAAACAGTGGAAACAACTGAACCAAACTGTACCACTTGGAGGAAACAGACATAAGTTGTCTTTGATACCTTAACATTTGACCCATGCCTTGTCTATTCTCACGGTAACCACAGCCTTTTTTAAGCACACTGGGTTAAAGCAGATGGTGCTGATTGTTTGTCATGCAGTAAACCTCTCTGGGATTCTGGTAACCAATAACTTAATAATGAGCACTTACTGGCTATGAGGAAGACTGATTGTGTTTTGGCCTCTGAAGGGCACAGCGATCGCTCAGGAGTTGAAGGAGAGGAGAGCTCTCCACCGGCACTGTGTGGCTGATACTTTACACTGGCTGAATCCATAAAATGACAGATGATAATCTGCACATCAGCAATCATAGTAATACAGAGCTATATTGCTATATTAATACCATGTCTTATAATATAATCAGTATTTAATTATATTATTAACTTTATGAATGACCAGAGGAGAGGCAGGTGTTTTAAGTCTAACATTGTCTGTACATTTTTGCTTCTTCCCCTATCGCAGACCATTTGCTTCACCTTAACTACTGTTAATTAGCTGTTTTATTTCTATATTACCCATTTACTGTTGCCAGGAGGCTAATTGCCTTCACATTTTGAATAATAACCTTAATAACCTCACTGTAAAATTAGAGAAGTGCCTCTGGTAAATCATCTCTTCGGCTCAGTGTTCCTTTGGTACAAAACCTAAGACTGTAAACTATTAAATAGTTTTTTAAGGACCTCATTATTTTAACTGTATTAATTACTGTGGGGCTGCCCATGGCCAAGTGAAAAGGGCACTTGGATTGTAACTGGAAGGGCACATCCAGGATAGGAGTGGCATCCAGTGCATCCAGGCATACAAATCTCTGACAAATGAAATACGCAGGTCATCCGCTGTGGTGAACCCTAGAGAGGAAAGAAAAACACTTTAAAGGACTTAATCTATGAGTATGCAAGTATATATAAATTCAAAATGTCTTGCTGTTTGTTCACTGGAGGCTTCGACTTTTCACACAACACCGGCATCAAGGCCAGGTTGTAGATCAACACAGAGACTATAAGCTGTAAAGAAATGTGGCCCTTCCTGTTGTGAGGCTAAATACTTGGGAGCTCTTTCTACCTGTGATCATGGGCCTGAATAACAATCACCTGGTAAATGAGGACCAGAAAGTTGCTGGTAATAATCTGTGGTTCAGGTTTGTTTATAGTGTGTCCAGGATTAAAGAACATTAACAGACAGTAATATTAAAGAGGACATAGCCCGGAAGTGCCAATTAACACTGCATTTTTGTGTGTATCTGCATCATTACCTGGTTTATGAAGCCATAAAAGTCCATAACAATCAGTTCAGCCACTGCTGAGAGCGCAGGGTTTGATTGTTTTCCTGACTGACTAGTTGACTAGTTACGTCACTGGCGAATTTCACCACTCCTCTAAACAGCAGCGTCTTCTAGTCTGGGCACTAGAGTCCGGGCACATCCGGTGACGTACTTTCAACCGTAGAAGAAGAAGAACTACTCTCGTTGTAGCTGCTGAGCTCCGTACAACCGATATGCTCAGCAGCTACAACGAGAGCAGTTCTTTTTCTTCTTCTTCTATGGTTGAAAGTCGCAATATAAAGCAGGACACAGTACCAAACTTCACCTAAAGAAGGAGCAGTGCCAACAATACGTATATAACTGTCTTTGTGTGCTTATTTTGTCGTTTAGCATTAGCGATAGCCGGCTACACGCTACGCTTGTGTTTCATTTGCATGTGTGTTTATCATCTCGGTAACCACAACGTTATTCAAGCTACAGGCGTCCTGCGGCAGTCTTTCACTTGTCACAGTGTCTTCTGACTGTGGGGTCTGACTCCGGATCAAATGCATAAGGGATTACGGCATTACTCAATGTTTTGATAATCGCTAGCGGTGCATCCGCCTTTCCTGAAGTGGAGCTGTGGGTCTGAGAGCTTCCTGGTAACTGGCCAATCACAAGACTGTGGGAAAGCTCTCGTTGGCTGGCCAATCACAAGACAGACCGTGTTCTGCGGCTGACGAGAGCGTCAGTGATGGGACATCACGGCTCGTTTGTAGCGACAAGGACGTTTTTGACCATGAAAACGACTTCATGTTTGTAAGTACACCTCCATATCTCACATAGAAGTGAGATAGAACCATGCTGTGGCCTCTTCAGTCAACATAACTAAACTATTAGAGTGAAGAAGAACAAAAGCACTAGCAGCAGTGATGTAATAGATTTCATTTCTCTAAAGTGGAGCAGGGAAATAGCTGCCCCTGACATTTCCCGGACAAAAATCAGCCAGGACTGTCTAAACACTGGGCGCTGGGAGTGTTTATAACTGTAAAAGTGAAGCCGGGTGCCACTGCAAAAAGCATACCTGCTGACTCAACTGTCCCAGTAAAACAGCTGTCATGGATAAGCACCTGTGACGTAAAAATTAAAGACCTAGGTTGTGCTCTGGGGAAAAGCTGTGCTGCCTCCTGGGGCAGAGTATTTACCTCTGTGACAGCTCCAGGGCTGAGTGGCTGCAGTAAGACTCCATGCAGCGGAGAGCTTTCAAACAGACGTTTACTCCCAACGTCTACTCCAACTTCTGCCAGTTTGAAGCTGAGAGAAGTGGTCAGATTTCAATCGGCTCACACACACATGGGATTCCACACCCAACACACTCTGACCGACAGTGTGCTGAGTGAACACGGTTGTATTGTGATTCTTGGAACAGGTTTCTCTGTAATTATTGGTTTGATTCCTCGTCCATCTGGGTCTTAGATCCTTTTGCCCCGATGCCAAAATGTGTTCAGACACACGTGTCTGTTCATCTCTGTGTCTCCACTGATTATAGTTTAAGGTTAAGAATGACAAATCTTTTCAGTAAGTGCAAATGTTTAAAGTGATAAGTCAATCATTCAGGAGAAGACTTACTCTCTGCATAGAAATAAAAAAACCAGCAATGTTGACTAATCTTTCCTGAAAAACATTGAATAAGATTGTAAAACACCTAACATCAGGAGTCATTTCTGTGCTGACCAATATTTCTGCAGTTTACTCGTGGAATATGCTTGTCTGGTTCTTTTAACTACTTATAAATACTTTTTTATATACAAGCAGGCACTTCTTTTCTAAATACCTTAGCAAAATGTTAGTGGCACACTCTTATTGCTATTATTACTGATATTTAACTGAATTTTGCATTTGCAAGGCTGAACCTTTGCCACACAAATGCCTTATCGATATAACTTGCAAATTAAACATGTACGAGTACTTTATTCATTTGAACAAAGTTTGTTTGTTTGAGTCTCAGAAATCATTTACCTCTCGTTACACCAAAGGTTAATTGCTCCACGAAATTTCATCAGTTCAAGATGTGAATTATTGATAGGACCTTGCTCTAAAGCAGCTCTTCATATTTGGACGTAAACAGCGGGGAGGAGTAAAAGGCGTCATTATTAAATAGGTGTGGCGTGTTCCGAGTTTCTGATCTTCCTTGTATCAACACCTCGGTGAATCTGTGCAACACTATTAACACTCAATATCTTGATGTTAAAGCAAAAGTCTGTCCTGCTTGTGTGTAATCGTCAGTGCTGATTTCCCCCGTGACGTGGACAGATTTGGTCTGCAGGCCCAGGGGATTGTGGGTGATCAAGCTGTTAGATCCACTGTGGTGATGAAACTCATCGGTCATCAGTCAACCAGCGCTACAACCTCCAGCTTATGACTGTAACCGCACATAATTATTTGTTAGTGCGCAGGCAGCGTTTCACACCATTTGTTTTCTCTCTGTTCACGTTGTAGTTTTTTAATGTGGATTTTCCAGCCGTCAACGAAAGTGGTTGCTGAATTCTGTGACAATTACGCACAAACGTGGTTCAGACAGTGCTTTGAGTGAGAGAACGTAAAGACAGAGAGGACACTTGTGCTGCATACTCTTTGATGATGCTAGTTAAGTGATAGTGTTCTTTGTTTGTCTTGTAGTATAATTATAATTTACTAAGACAATAATTCAGATTTTTAATGTCAAATCAAACTGGTCTTAATCGGACTGACCCACCTAAATAATTTCCTCCTCCTTGACCCGGAAGTAGGAGGAGACGACAGCATAATCCATTGCTCCATCCATCTCGCCGTTGGCTGTTGTTTTTTTCTGTGAAGTGTGAAGGTGAACAGGAAACTGATTCAATACGCACTAGCTTATAGAGAGGTACAGCGCCACCTACGGAGGCAGCGTCAGACGTACACGGCCAATAAATCAATTTTCTCCTCTGCATGTATACTCAGGCTCGGCGAGTTGTCTAGTTGCCTGTTAGTTAGTTAAATTACGGCCTTAGCTGGATTAAACTGTGCATGTAAACCTACTGAGTGTGTATTGTTTTTCACATTGAAACCACTGATGCACAAAAATGGGAGGTGGGGATAGAGATGGGGCAAATTTCCATTGGCATAGGTGTGGAGTTAGATCGCTGACACTATGGAAAACCTTTGGAATATATCATTTTCAGGAACGGAGGTGAGTTTTTAATCAATGCCAAAAAAGGACATTATATCCAGCTATTCCTAGTGGCAGAATAACTGCTTATAAACATGCTGGACTGACCTTGTTAGACCCTGCTGAAATCGTTTGTATGTAATTGAAATGTGATGTTTTGCCTCTTCAGCCTCAGGTCACCCAAGCTTTTTTTAATAAACAGATTTCTGCCTATAATGGTGAATTACAAACACAAGTGGAGAGACAGAAGTGGGATCTGTTGTGTTCTCTGTCATGTATACAGTGCTTGTTTTCGGTTAATCCCATAAAAGTGTTACAATAAGCTGAAATCAATAGCACCTTATCACAGACAGTGAATTTCTGACAGCCTAGTGGATGATAACAGAACTGGAATATAAACAGTGAACATTTGTAAAGCGATTGATAAGATATGGTATAATTAGCTTGAACTTAGATGTCAAACTAAGGCATCTGTTGCCTGCTGGTCTTTTAATTCTTCTTCCTTGTCTGTTAGTGAAGTTCATTTGGCATGTGTTTAAATCCTCCATCTGTTTGGTCTATGCTGCATCCTTCTTCTAAAAACTGGCTCTGTCAAGAAGTACAATCAGACTTGGTCACCTGACCTTTTTTTTCTTTTTACCTGAAGGTTGTTGTGGGCGTTTTCACTCATACTCCAGACTGTTTACAGCCGTCTCGCTCTACTAACACCATGTTGCTGCTGCCTCCATCTGTCTGAAAAACACAGAGAGGGTATTGTGGAGCCGATAGGTCTAATCAGCAACCATTGAAACTTGTTGTTTATATTTATAATGTATACGCTGGTTTAAAGTGCAGTGGCTGTGCAGTCGTGGGTACGATGAGTTTAACAATGAGCTCACAGAGATATCACTGAGTGACTCCTGTCACAAACTTACAGTCATGTGCTGATGCTTATAAGCCCTTATGGTTTGTAGCTTCAGTAACATGTGGTTCAGAAAATGAACCGTGCTTGCTTTACAAAAAAAGGTTAAAGGCAACACAGTAAAGTATATTCCCACTGAGTGGAAGATGGTGAAGAGCAGTGGATTAATAAACTGAGAGGTGAAAATGTGATTTAACCAATTATGGAACAAGCTGCGATGGAGCAAGTGATTTACCCTCTCTGTACAAGACCTAAAAAGGTGTGGAACTCCTTGTGTTTAAAGGTCACACAGACGCTTCTCAACTAAACGGAACTACCTAAGTCTTAATACTTGACCTGTATTTTTATTGTCTGATGCTAACTTTCTTAAGTCTTTTTTGCTTCTAAAAGGAAAAATAGACTTGCTGCATGTTTCAGTCATGGTGTGACACTGTTGTTGTCATCTTACAGTCAGAAGACAGACTGTGGAAACTACCATAGGGATTCCTGTTCTTTTAATATCCTAGCCTGCTGTAACGTGTTTTTATGTGTTTTTAGGGTGTGATAACACTTTTGTAAAACACTTTGTTTTCTTTGGTGATCTTGCTTAATTATCTTTTTGTAAATGTGATGTCTTGTAAACTAAATTTTCATGGACAATCAGTCTAAGTCTGCTGGGTTTTTTTTAACTTAAGCCTAGTGTAATAGATCAGGTTAGTCAGGTTTAGCTGCAGCTAATTTTAACATTATGTCAGTCATTTTCACATTATTTCAGCAGTAGGTGTGTTGATGTAATGCCATTTTTTAATTCCTGACCAACTGTGCCATTTTTTTCTGGATCAGTTCATATTTAAGGTGTTACTTGGAGGTTAATTGGAGTTGCTTGGTTCCACAACAGGACCAGAGGATCCTTGAAAGCTCCTGCATCAGCAGAACTGAATATGATTGGCTGTCCGATGTTTAGCTGTTATCATTTCCGCCGTCCCTTCTCTGAGGTCCTGCCCCCAGCATGTCAGTGTTTGGACAAGCCAAAAGCCAGGAAATAGCTGTGACGCCATGCTCCAGCTGTGCCAAGCATGTTTCCCACCACAGTGAGAAAACCAAGCGTCATTCCCATTGGTTTCCACTCATACTCATCATGCTTCATCATCTAATTTCCACAAAACTGGAATATAATTGATCAATAAAGACCATTGAGTCCTCACTAAAATGAAAGCTACGAGCTTTGTTTTTAAACGTGTGCTACAAAACTGTTGGTGATAACACTGCATACGATTGTGTTTTGTCAAGTGAGCATTTTAATAAAAAAACACAGAAACACTGTGCAATGAAGTGAAGTCCATGCCCTAAATCATCATCACAAACTGCTGTGACATCATTCCTGTCAAGCTAACTCAAAATCTCTTTAACAGTGTCATCAAAAACCATAAGCCGACAAAAACAAAACAACTCCATTAGTAGGAATTGCGAAACAGAACTATTTTAACTATTTGGATATCGATTATTATTTATCATCAGGATTATTTATGTAGTGTATGAACTGTATACATTGGTGCAAACTCAGAAAGATATTTGATTTACAATGATATAAAACACAGGGTCACATGGCGGAGTAGTGGCTAGCACTGCTGCCTTACAGTAAAAAGACCTGAGTTCACTATCCAGTCCAGTCTGTATGGAGTTCTCCCTGTGTATGTGTGGGTTTTGTCCAGTTTACTCCCATAGTCCAAAAACACACAGAGGTCAATTGGACACTCTAAATTGACCGTAGGTGTGAATGAGAGAGTGAATGTTTGATTTTCTCTGTTTGTCCTGCGATGACCTGTCCAGGGTTTTGCCCTGTGTCAGCTGGGATTGGCACCAGCGCCCCCTGTGACCCTCATTTGGAGGATAAAGCAGCCGACAATGAATCAAGAAATACTACTCCTTTTAATTTTGTTGTACAAATAACTTACAATGTTTATTCATTATAAACATTTGTGCCACTTAATTTTCTATTTGATGAACTACTCGATAAATGTGCTCGATGTTTTAACACTGGTTAAACATTACAGCATTTCTTTCTATTTTAATTCCCATCATGTCTCTGCTCAGGAGTCACAGCTCCTTCACGGCTCCCACATAAGAGCAGTTTGGACATTTAATTCTATAAAATGGCAATTGCTTAATGCCATTTTCTCCCATATTGCTGTTCAGTATTAACCACATTATACGGATGTCTGTCAGTATTAACAGCAACAGTTAACTGCTGTGATTAATGTAACCCTATTAATCCTTCGGGATGAGAAATGATGGTTGATTACGGATTATTTTGAATTGGACTGACTGAATGTAATTTTCCTCGCATCCTCATTCACTCTCTGATCACTGTGTCCCTCCTTTTTTCTCTCCCTCTCTCCCAGCCTCAGGCTTACAAAGGAAGTGGCCTGGCTCTGCTGTCCTCCCCCTCTAACGTCCCACTGTGTCACACCACTGCTATATTCTGTTCCCACTGTGCCCGACCCATGGAGAGTGCACAACCACCCAGATAGGATGCCTGCCCTGCCCAATGCCCTGCATCCCCTCCTGCCCGTCACCACCTCCTCCTTCTCCTTGCGTGTTCCTGCTCTTGCCAACAGTTCCTCCAAGTCTCCCGAGGCTCCACCCCGCCCCACTACAACATGGTGGATGAGATAACCACCATGAAGGATGATGTCATCAACGCCAACACGCTGGCTTGGCTGGTCTGCTCGGGCGTGTCCATCCTGGCCAACACTTGGAGCATCCTCAGCGTCAGTGCCAAGCAGAAAAAGTGGAAGCCGCTGGAGTTTCTCATCTGCACGCTGGCGGGCACGCACATCCTTAACATGGCCATCCCCATCACCATGTACTGTGTCATAACGCTGCGCCGTCATCACTCCAACTACGATTGGAACGAGGGTCTGTGTAAGGTGTTTGTCTCCACCTTCTACACTCTCACTTTAGTCACCTGCTTCTCCGTTACCTCACTCTCTTATCACCGCATGTGGATGGTACGCTGGCCTGTAAACTACAGGTAAGATTCTCTGTCTGTCCTGTGTGTGTCTTAATTCTTCTAACATATCATATTGCCAGGTATTATTGCAGGAGGCATACAACTTTACATTACAGTTCCTTAACAACAGTATTTTAATCAGTAATAGTAATAATTAATAATGTTATATTACGGTTATACCATCTCCCAGGATATATCTTTGTAAAAAAGTGGTAATAGTGTGGTAATGACATAGATTATTGTTGTGAAGCTGTGAACCCTGTGAATATTTGCTATTTGACCAGAGACATGATAGTTTTTGCATCCCCTGCAACCAAACACCTACTGGATAATACCAACTGTCAATCACACTGGTGTACACTTATATGTTCCATGCTTTATCATCTATTCTCCTCTAAATGGGAACGTAATTAATGCAAATGTATTTAACTGGCATCATTCTCTTTTGAAGAAGACCCAGAAACTAGTGATTGAGACCATTAACTCTTTGTTGACTGGAGTTATAAATCAAGTGAGAAGTAGACTTTTCTCATGGATTTCCATTCAATTCAGTTTTTTTGCAACCAACGGAGTCGCCCCCTAGTGGCTAGTTGCCACTTCAGTCCTACTCCCAGGGCTTCACTTTTCAAACCAAAAGAGTTTCTCAATTTCTATATACAGTCTATGGGTAAATAAGGGCATAATATTACATTAATACCATGTTATTTCCAACATAATATCAAGTAGCTTGATGATGACACTTACTTTCAGTGTAATACCTTAACATGGAAATATTTGGGCATCTAAATGAGTTGAAATTCATCCTCTTTAATGTCCCACAAGCCATGTTTAGTTTAATACTATTAATATGATGTTTACTGCAGGGACTAGTTACTTTGGAAACACCTGCAGTAGTTTCTTTCTGTGTTATAAATCAGAGCTGCATAATGCTAATCGATCTGTTTTTATTTATTATTCAGTTTGTGATTCTATCACATTAAACCAAACTACATCAGTTTCATTTCACTGAAGAAATAATCAGCATGAAAACTGTAGTCAGTGTGATCTGTGGTTTATCACCATGGCTCGATACCAGGAGTAAAGTGAGAGAATTGGTTTTGTGTTGTTATTCAAGGGAGCTAACGCTTTACCATGCCTCGACACTTCCCATCACAGGCACTTTTCTGTTTTTCATATGTTTTCATTTGACGTGTTAATCAAAAGGAGACTGTGAATACACTGACAAACTGAAGCTCAAACACAGTTCTTTAGCTTGTTTCACATTCCAAAATGAATTACTCTGAAGTAGAATTTATGAAAATAAAGGGGGATGTGACTACTGTTCAGATGGATGTCACTTGTTCCCCTGTTGACCTTTGTTTTGGCACAAGGTTCATTTCTCCCCTGCTGGTTGCAGCGGTTAGAGGTAACACCACGGAAAACCCACACTCAGACCTCGCCCAGACTTTGCTGACATCACGAAGTAGCTCTGAATAATCATTTGGATCAGGTTCACATCACATCAACATTCAGCTGCTGCAGTAACACCATTCCTGTCGCGTTAGACTCCCCAGACATCTGCTGCTCACATGAAATCAGATGTTCTGAGCGACATTGCTGCTTCCTTTGGCAAAAACAAGAGTTTGATTCCATTCGGTCTTTATTCAGTTACACATGTATAAAACCTGCTTCAACAAGGGTTGATGTGCTGATGATTATCAATGACCAGTCATCAACCTTGCTCAAATAAGACCCAACGCTGGTCAGACAATTCACCATAAAGATAGTTTCAAGATACAAGTTGTGATTGTGTATCTACCTCTGGTCCTCGGACCGTGATTTTCAGAGGGCAAAATACTGTTAATACTACAAGTTGAGCACATATGAAATCTCTGTTCATAAATGCTGAATACTAACAAGCTACTGTGTGGGTTATTGAAATGATACAGGAACTGATGCTGTGGTGCATGTGGTGAGAATCAATTTTGTACTGCCTCCCTCTTCCTTCACCACTGAAAAAAGTTGTGATTGTACTTCCTGTGGCATCAGGCCTGCAGATGCTCAGCCTACAATCAGCTTGACCAATTTCACAGCTCGGTGCAGATAAGCACACATTCAAATAAGATGTGCAAACTTCCTTTAAAATACAAGCTCCATCGTACATCGTGTGTGTATTGCACATACAGCTGTCACTAGTGGTTAATGCTCGCACAGAGATACCAGGTGATACACTAATGCTCGTATCTCCCTCGTCTCTCACTCATTCCACTTAATTGTCTCATCTCCTGTCTGGAAACATGGACCTCACTCTTGAAGCTTGATTTCCAGTCACGTTCAACAATAATGGCATACAGCGATAGCTCAGGTGTTGCGCTGCGTAATCGCTCTTCATCTTCCATTTAAATTGCTCCACATTTGCCTTGCTGAGCTTGCATGGCTGCCTTTTCCCTCTGACATTAACGCACAGCGAAGGCCTCATTATGAATTCCTACCTTGTACTTGGGCAGCTGTTCTCATCACCCCGCGCTAGCTGTCTCTTAGGACCATTTTCCCTTGCAACGCTCTTTCTCTGGTAATAGATTCAAGCAGCCTGGTGACGTAACCTCGCCATCATACGTACCCCAGGCACATTCAGGAGAGGCTGGCATTATTACTCACACTGACAACAAGGCCCACTTGTGTTTTCACAAAGCCATAGTGCAAAGGTAGAGGCTGCTGCTGCTGCTGCTGCTGCTGCTGCTGCTGCTGCTGCTGCCGCTGCCGCTGCCGTCGTCTTATTGTGTTGGTGCATATAAGCCAATACATGAGTAGTTCCATGACATTTTGGAAAATGAGAAAAGGTGATGTGCTCTGGTTTTCTCCAGGAAGACAGACTGGGCTTCCTCGCTAATGAAACAGGGAAAGTACATTTATGTTAGCATTCTAGCACTCTATCTACACGTCCTTTATTATTATGATTATTATTATTATTATTATTATGACCTAGACTAAAGTGACTTGTGACTACGTCCACATTTGTATTCTACAAGAAAAAATGTATTTCATTGCCGATACCTTGGACAGCTCACTTACCTCAAGTAAGCCGTGACTGGAAGGATAGTGCAGACTTTAATTACATTTTGGAAATGAGAACACCAGTCAGTGCTTGCCTTTTTTTTCTTTTTTCTTTTTTTCCCCGCTGTTGCAAACCTTGCAAAGAAGCCACGCTGCCAGAGGACACAGACACATTCAGCAAATTGCTCGACTGTAAAAATGACTTGGAGGTGAGAGGAAATAGAAATCTCCTCAAACTGAAATAGACCTGGATGACAAATAGACTGACGTTTATGGAAAGCAATCTTTTGCCATTAGCAAAGCATTGATTTCCCTCCATTCTACTCCAGTTCATCTCTGTGATGACTGTGTGGGTTGGGTTGTTTTTTTAACTCGTATGTCTGAGGGACACATCTATTATTTTGTCACATGTCTATTAAATTGCCATATCTTGTTCAATTGTTCTTTCTGCTGATAAACAGCTCTTATTTCTAGTCTGTCTGCTTATAAAACTCCTCAGTGCCAAGTAGGTGAGTGTTGTTTTGTGTCAGAATTCCACCTTTTAGTATTTAACTTAATTTTTTCTCAGAACTTCTACTTAAACATGTTTTCACTTCATTATTAGTAGATCAAGCACCTTAACAGTGTGTGTTCTTCAACAATATCGTGTCCATCCACTTCCACCAGTAACAAGGGTCAACGTTGACACATTGTAACTCCAACAGGATGTGCATGGTAAAACAAAGAGGCAAAAAACAATGTTCTAAACATAATTGTGACAGCAGATCTGTTTCTGTTTCAGGTTGAGTAACACCAAGAAGCAGGCAGTACACACAGTTATGGGCATCTGGATGGTCTCCTTCATCTTGTCCACACTTCCAGCTGTGGGCTGGCATGACACCATCGACCGCTTTTACACCTCTGACTGCAAATTCATCGTGACGGAGATTGGCCTGGGCTTTGGCGTGTGCTTTCTGCTGCTGATTGGCGGCAGCGTGGCCATGGGTGTGATCTGCATTGGCATTGCGCTTTTCCAGACCTTCTCCATTCAGGCAGGTCACAATGCCGACAAGAACAAGTTCAATGTCCCCACCATAGTTGTGGAGGATGCCCAGGGCAAACGCAGATCATCCATTGATGGGTCGGAGCCTCTCAAGACGTCCCTGCAGATCACTTACCTGATCAGTGGCATCGTCTTCATCTACGACTTCCTGACTGGCTTTCCCATACTGGTGAGTTGACTGTTTGTCCAAAAACCAATACCTCAAATTTGAATGAATGAATGAATGAATGAATGAATGAGTGGTCAAACACAATACCCAGATGAGTGTGTAAGGATCTGCCACTGCCAAATTTAAGTACACAACAGAAATCTTCTGTGGCACAAAAAAGACTTGTTTTCATTTTTCCACCACTCCATCGTGCTCTGCACAGCGCAAAATAAAGTGTTCCACCAAATATGGTCCCACCACCAATTATTCTCCAACTACTACTATGGGAGTGTTCCAGTGTGAATCTGCTGACACCTAGGTCCACAGACTTTAAATAAAAGGGTATAAGAAGCATAACTGATAATAATAATAATGATATTATATAGTAGAACCCTTCACAAACCACCACAAGGCCAATGACCCATTTTCGCCATTTTACAAGATCAGCTGAGCTTTCAAAAATCTCTGGGCTGTTTGAAAACAAAGCCTGTTATTTTTTTCTACAAAAATGTTTCATACCATCTGTTTCCACAGGAACACACCTGTGTGCTGAGCTGCAAGCAGCAACACAAATTATATGATAAACTACGGACCATACACGCACAGCTTGTGTTATTATGAGTGTGACTCGAGTCAGTCATGATGTTAAATGAGCTGATGTTTTTTTCCCCTCTTACCTGCTTCACTGTGAAAACTTGGGTGTACAGTATTTGAGATATGACTCAGATGGTGTAAACTGGTGTGTTGCCTCTTCTTAGAAAACAGCCACACTCACAAGCGTACAGTGTGGTCAGGCCTGTGACCTCTTATTCAGAGGGTGGGAGACTTGTATGCTGAATGTAATCATCAGTGGAGAGAGAGAGAGAGAGAGAGAGAAAAAGAGAGAGAGACAACAGGGTTCATTGGGTAAAAAATTAAAAATTAAGGCGAAAAGAGCAGTGGGTGGAATTATCCACCACAGCTCCTAGTCCTGGACAATACCATGCTGTTTTATTATTTACATGAACTCAAGTGCTTCTGCTCATGTAAGTGGGTCAGACTAATTGAGTATGGGTGGTAAAGTATGTGCGTCTTTATATACATATATATATATATATATATATATATATATATATATATATATATATATATACACACAGTCTGTGGAGTGTATCTGATGGAGGAGGAGGCGGCGGATGATAGCTACAATAATAACAGCGCTGAGAGTGATACAAAGACGAATATGTCTCCCTCGTCCCAGTCTGTGACACAGTATGTGTGGGTGCCTTACGTTTGTCCCAGTTGCACGCTGCTCGACTTCCTGCTGAAACGAATCACCAGTTGGTTTTAAAATTCTACCCTCAAGTTCTCATTCATTTTTTAACAAGTTAGCTCTTTGGTTTTGTCTGTGCCGACTTGACAGGCAGTAGAAAGCCTCGGGCTCACAGTTTGTGATGCATCCAAGTCATCATCCCATCATCAGAAAAATTGGACTGTTTTCGTCAATGCACAGAGCCTTTGCTCGTGTTTAAGCCCCGGGAAATCGCAGCTTAATGTCTTACATTTGAACAAAAAAAACGTGTTTTCTGTTATGATGATATGAAATCACTCTCTGAATATGAAGCTGAAGTAGAGTATAAGCCATCTGTTACTAGTGTTTGTTTTATTAAAAAAACATTTTTAGTTAAGAGTTGTACACCTAAGGCGTGCCACACAGAAACTACACAAGTCTTTACTGTTGACATTGGAAGCACACTGTAAGATAATACTTTCTTATTGTATTGCTTGCTGAATTTGGAGTTTTCTTGAGTATTTATGTTTATTTATACGGTAATATAGTAATATATCTGTCAACATAGACACTGCACACACTGGTGCCCTTAGTAAGTCTTCTGCAAAGTGTGAAGCCTGTCCAGCAAACCGTTCTACAGATGTGTGATTGAGAGACAGACAGATGTTTTTAAGATGTCCAGATCCCGATCTCAAGTATTTTTGAAACAGGTGAGAGATCGTACTAGCCCCTTTCTCCTCTCCCTGATCTTTTAGTCCAGCTGCAGTTCTCGACACTTACGCTGGCTGTCGGCGACTCGGCAGGTCCTTCATGCAGCTCAGCTGTGGAGTGTAGAAGAGCTGTATTTGGGTCAGACTCATAGTGTCATTGATTTCATATTACCTGTGTTTGATAAAACAATACCTCATTTTAATCCACTTCACTCTGTCCTCTCTGCCTGGTGCAGAGAGGACACACACACACACACACACAAACACAGCCAAAAAGCAACCAAGTGAATGTCACTGTAACAGTAGTGAAACGACGACACTCCTCAGCGTCCGCACAGAATACAAACGTAAATGCTCTGCCATCAAAACACGTGTTCAGCAAACATCAGCGTTTTGGTCGCAGTTTCAAATCATGTTGTGCACAAACACAACAATGGTTTAGCTGCAGACCTGCCCTCCCTCTTTTCTCTAATAGCAGTACTTGCAGCCTCACAGCAGTCGTCTGTTCTTTTTTCCTGTTTCTTTCTCTCTAAACTTCAGTCAGGCATGTTATTTATTTACTGGCAGTGGCCTTTTGTGTACTTTGCAGCTCTGTTATCAAGGATCAGACCAAGATTTGATATCAGCAGGTACTGAATAGCTGGTCAGGACATTCTTGGTTATTTTTATTGTAATAATTTAGTATATTAGCATTATACTGCTCGAAAGAAATCTTCTAGTTTTTGGCGATGAGTTATAGCTCAATGATGCACCGTCTTGTTGTAAGGAAACAGGAGAACTTCATTTTCTATGTTTAAATGCACACTTTTTGCTGTATATGTTTGAATTTTCTCAGGGAAGAACTTCCTGCTGAAAATAACATGTTTTTTTTTTTGGTTTTTTTTCTCAATGTGATCATAATTAAGTCTATAACTCCTGTAGAAATAAAATCAAATAAAAATCTCACCCACTAAGAGATGAAATATTACAAAGCACTCCTTAGCTGAAGCAGACAAAAAGTCTCTTTAATAAATAAATACATTTCGGTCCGTAGCCAGTGTCACAGCTCCAGAACAGAGAACTTTTTTCTTAGCAAGTCATAGTTTCTACAACAACAGGATGTGAATTAAGGTACAGTGAATGAATAAACTTCATTATTAAATCCTTGCAGGTGAGAGTAATTACTCAGCACAGATGAGCTCACTGGTCTTGAGGCACTGCAGCTGCTGTTTGTGGTTCAGAAAGAGTCAGAGCACTGGGAAATGATTTTGTGAAAGTCAGTGTAATGTGAAAGAAATGAGCAGCATAAATGTCATTGTTTCTTCGACCAGTCTGCTGTTGTTACACCGTGTGTTGATTCATTTGAGTGCGTGAGTCACATTTGTAACGTTTAACAACATCCGGCCATTTTATCCAAATGTGAAATTCAGGATCACAGAAGAAAGTGCATTCTGTTGCTTCATGAAGCTGAAAGTAGATGAAAGAGTTTCTGTGCAAAGACAAAGGCGTATTATTACTCTTACGTCTTACGAGACATCCTATTATGTCTCTGTCTGTGTGTGTGTGTGTGTGTGTGTGTGTGTGCATATTGTAGAAAGGAAAGATCATATTTTCACAGCAGTGACAGAAACAAACCGCTGCTAGCCATCTTTATGACTTGATGTAATGAGCTATTTAAATGCATGGAAAGCTGTAACACACAAATGAACGTGTATACTTGTGTTCAGTCGTCAGGCCTTAGACTAGAAATACTGAGGAGGAAGAAGTGAAAAAAGTGTTCCACCAAATTACCATTACGGTTTTAAAAAAACGTTTTTAAATGACATATGTTATCTGTAGTATATAGTAGAATTTTTTTTATTTTTTTCTTTGTACAGCACCTTTTTAGTAGATGTTTTAGTAGAACAAAACAAAAATTGAATTGTCGAAACCTGAGATCAAAAATGTAGAGATCATTGCATTGCAGCACCAACACTCAGAGTATATGGAGTAGAAGATACATCATTACCCTTTCAAGTGCACTCGCAGTTAAGTTCATCAATAATTTAATGGTGTGTTGCTTAAAAGGCTGTTATAAATTCACAGAAAGGAAAGAGAGAATCTCGAAGTTCAAAAGCGTTGGTATTCTACTTTTCTAGCTGGTTTCTGAGAGAACAAGGGATGATTCTAAATGTACTGATACATAGTTTTCTAAACTACACACATTGTGTGCGTGATTGGTGCTCAAGTTCACACAGAGAACTACCACGACCTGTTTCAATTTCTCCAGTGTTGATTGTTGGTGCTGCTTTATTTTGTCCACCAGCCTATTATCAGGTCATTCAGTTATAGCTGATATTCGTTTTTTTCTCACCTCACCTTAGAACTGATGTGCGTTTGTTTTGTTCTTACCCTGTTGCCGACACACGGTGCAGGTGGTGAGCTTTGCCAGTCTGAAGTTCGACCGCTCCTACAACTGGATGGTGTTGTGTGTGCTGTGGTGCTCCATCGCCCAGTCCATCCTGCTGCCTATGTTCCTCTGGGCCTGTGACCGCTATCGGGCTGACATTCGCATGGTGTGGGAGAAGTGCGTCGCCATCATGTCCAACGACGACGTGGATGAGGGTAAGCATCAGTCAGGTGTCTCCCTCGTGCCCTGCCCCCTTTTTTCCCCCTCCTCTTCACCTGATGATGTGAATGATTCCTATCTCTTTAGACAGCAGTGATGTTTGAGTCTTGTGTGAGGAGAAACTGCACACACACAAAGAGTTGCAGGATATATTTGTAATGTTCCGCTCTTTAGTTTATAAAGCACTGGTTTAAGACAATGCAGCAGTTTTACTGAAGTTGCAGTTCAGAGAACAGACGTTAGTACCAAGCTAAATAAAATCTCCAATTTGTTCGCATCAAACATTTGTGACAAGAAAAGCAAACATTTCAGAATGTTTTGGAGAAAATTTGCATCACTATATTTTATATGCTATAAAATCACACGATGTAGCTGTAACAATGTTATGTATGTCAATTAGATTTTTCTAGAATCACAGGTTGGTTAGAAGTCGCTCCATATAAGATACCAGAGCGGCTCCTGGTGACCCGCTCATGGTGCAGGTTTAAATTGCTAATTGACTGTGAAGAGCCTGTGATTACTCCACATTGTCACCCTCTGCTGTGAGTGCTTTGCTTGGCGTCTCTAAATATGAAGCCATGCATTTGCAGCCTATCATCTATTTTAAGTCACAGCGATAAAACACCAAGTTAAACAAGGCTGGAGCTGTGAAGCCACGTCCGATGTAGTCTAGAAATCTCAAGACCATAGCTCTAAATAATATGTAATAACAATTACATTTACAGTTAATATAAAATTGACATTATGTGAAACAGTATGCATTCATATTCTAGAGCTTCTTCATGATAGCAATAGTTTATTTTAAATAGTCATTATTTATGCTACATTTGTTGTAGTTTAAGGTTTGAAATCACTGGTCAAATGTTATCATGTGACCTATACTGTAATGTGACCTTTGTTGTCAGGAGAAATGACTGATCAAGTGTCTGTGTAATTACATTTTATATACCAACACGTGTTTTTCTGTGTAATTTACAAAATGCTTTGCTGTTTCACGCTTCGAGAATGATGGGGGAAAAAGAGAGACTGAAATATTGCTGGACCAAGGACGTACTGTGTTTTACCTCGTGGCATTTCTTTTTCTTTTACACTCCAGTGCATTGAAACTGGACAGTCTTCCTCTAGAATGCACTGGCACGAGAGGATGATAAAATAAATGATTTTTCCCACTGGTTTGTTAGAGAAAAAGGAACAAATGTACTAAAGCTGAAAAGCATTTCCATGTCATTGTGATGGTCACATTCTCCTCAAGTCACAAAGGGACACAGCCACGTTCTCCGTTACTTTTGTTTATTTTCATTTTCCTTTTTTTCTTTTTAAGACATATTACTGTATAGTTTACATGCAGAAGTAGAACGTGGTTGGAAGCGTCGGCCTCTCATCACAGAATAGAAATGTAACTTTTCACAAGGAATCACAGACACTTCAACAATTTCTAATGTAGGTCACATGATAATCATAAAAAGACATTTGTGGGCTCAGTCCGTGACACATCATGACAATGAATGCCAACTAATGACAGTGTGACGACTCGTCTGTTTTTCTATTGGCACTGTTTAAACTCAACCTGATCTGAACCCCTTCTCTCTCCTGTTTCTAACCTTCCACACCTTCTGATCCCCAACAACTGCTTGTTGTCTAGCAGGAGCCATAAAACCACACAGGGTAGTCCATTTTCTATGTGATAATTAACACTGCCAGTTCTCTGCTTTTTTCCAGAGGGCTTGCCATGTATAACCCATCACAGTTGTATGTATAAAGATCGTTTCCTGTTTTTTCAAAGCTACTGACTTGCATGCCAAGCTGCCTGTGCACACAGCCTCTTCCATCTTTTCCATCTTTTGGCCAACATTTTCCTCAAGATCAGCATTTTACACCCATCTCCAATTGCTCTTAAATGAACATGAATGCTGTCAGTGGGTTTTTATTCACAAAGATTGCCAAAGACTGTTTGTATGATTTTATTTTTTTCAGACAGTAACCCCTTCACTAGCTCTCTATCAACTATTTGGCATAGTTTCTGAACCATTGGCTTTTTATCCCCTTTTTAAACATTGAAACTAAATTATTGGTTCTTTTTTTTAAGCTGTTTCAAAGCAAATTTTCCTGAGGAGGCTCGTATGAAAACTCAACAAATCAGAGAACAATTGAACTTGTCTCTCTCTTATCTATTCGTCTGTCTGTCTGTCTGTCTTGTGTATTGAGTCCAATGCTCTCTAATCCTGATGCCCGTGCTTTTCTGCACTTTGCAGAAAACAGCCAAGATGGAGGAATTCATGCCGACTTAATATATGACAGACCATATGACTATAGCTCGGCGCCTGAAATCGTGACCATAGACCGTAATGCCAAGTATGAGTTCTCAACCTTAGAAAGGGGGGTTCTGCAAGGGTATCCATTGAGGGAACAACAGGAAGATAAAATGCAGTATTTGCAGGTATATTGTTTTTATTGATTTTCTTCATTTCCTTTACCTGATCAATTGAACTACAGCATTTTAAAAATGACACTTCATTGCTAATTTGCATGATGAAATGGCCTTGCGGGCCTTTACAGTATCGTGCATCTTGCATTTTGTGATGCTATCTCTTTCAGATAGGCCATTATTTGTCTTTTCTATGTGAATCAAAAATGCACTCTCGCTGACTATTGTTTGGTAAATATGACCATCAGCAGTCCCATCACCACATTAGATGTGCTTCATTAAACAGCTAGAGTGTTCTGGCCCTACATGCAACTGATTCAATAAGAGGGTAAGAGTTTAGTAACGGACTTACCTTCTGCATTTCAGGAGTCCCTCTCAGGAAAGCACTACAAACATCTGCTCATGTTCTACCCATAAGCATTGTGTCCATTGGATCCAGCATCCATCCCAGTCTGATGCAGGGCTGTGAAATGCTTCTCTACAGCCTGCATTAACATTAACACAGCTTGTTCTGACACGCAGCCTTCTAGGGCAACACAACAAAATGTTTAAATTAACTTTTTAAAAACGGGAAAACCTGGCCCACAATCAAACATTGAATCAATATTGATGATTAATATGTAATAATAAAAACTTTGCGGGACTTGGCCTGGAAGACTGTGGTGATGATATGTAACTTTAGAAAGAATTGATGCAACTCACACAATGTTAACCTTACTAAAGCATATTAAGACTGTGTCATCTTTGTCATACAACAATGTAGCAATGGCTCCATGAAAATTACACTTGCTAGAATAATTATTATGCATAATGGATTTTAAAAAAAAGAAAAAGAGACTTTGTTAAATTTACACCCCAGATTTCCACAATTATAATTGATATTTGAAGCACCAATGCCCTATTCAATTTGATAAATCAATCTGAAACAGAGATGTATACAGTAGCTACCATTACTTCCAACCATCACTCCATACATTGTTATGTGTCCTGTAGACCTGTATTCATGTCATTAGATTCCTGTGATTGCAAAGTAATATTGACTCTGCTATTACTTGTTGTTCATGTGTGATTATGAAACAAATGAGGCGCATTTTTCTCAGTTACAGGATGACGGGTTGAACAGTGACACAGTTGTGTTATTTCTGTTGCTGCTTGTGGGGTTAAGGCCCAGTTAGTCCAACCCTTCAAAACATTATGAAGTAGCACCTCCATTTGTGATTTGATATGGCACCTCTCAAGTGGTCTGATTACAGAATAAAGCCTCTTCAGCTTTATTGGCTAATGTTTGAGTCTCTCTCTCTCTCTCTCTCCTCATTCAAGTCCTGCATCGTAATTCATTCTAATGCTTTTGCTGCCCTCTGCTGTTTAGCCCTCTCACCTAACACACTCTATGCTACTGTATCGTCTGCTGTCTTCATTTTTCTCTGCATCTACTGAAAGCCACCACTGGGGGGCAGGCTGACATCAATCTTGTGGCTCTTGACGTCACCTTGACAAATTCTCTCTCTCTTGCATAGTTGTCAGAACAGAATGGAATGTGAGTATAACACATAGGAAACTACCAACCTTTGCAGTTTCAATAAAGAGTAGTTCTTCGGCTACAGCCGTGCCTGCTAGTGTATGTTAGCATTTTAAAAAGTCCATAGATGTCTGAGGAATAAAATCAGGTAAGACTTTATTTTGATAGTCCATCATTTACTCTTTACTGGTAATCCACAGTTATATGGATTATGTCAACATATGTATCTACTGTTGTGTAGTATCACCACTGAAGTGTAGTATCACCGCTAATAGTCTGTTGATTGTCAACTATAGGATAACTGACTGTCAACTGAAGCAACTACTTGTCAACTAATCTGTGATGTTTACCTGACAATAAAGATATTGTCAACAGATAATCGACTAGGACTTTATCATTGTAGCGATCACATGTTGACTTTCAAGTGATTAATCAGAGGCAGATACTCAACTAATAAAATGCTCACACAATCTACAGAGAAGTAGTTAAATGGTGGTTAACACCACACTGCATTATATGGTATTTATAGTACAAAGACACTTTTTATAAGGTTAGGGTTTGAAACACTTGACGTCTACTGGCACTGAGTTCATTGTATATCACTTATCAGTTGAATAAGTGTCATCTTATTATCTGTTGACATGATACTGAATACCTGTTGGTTACTATTAGAGAGTCAACAATGGACTATGAAATTAAAGTACCTATGATGAACATAAATAACTTGGACAAACTTGGACAAGAATCATTTCAGAACAAAATTGCAATTATTAGCGAATCAGATGGGTTGCAATTTCCTGTAATTGTTCTGTTTTTGATTGTTTTATGTTCCATGCCAACTTTAAAGATGTAATACATACATGTTGCAGAACCATTTATATTGTTATATCTTCATCCTTACTGTTGATTTATAAACGTTAATATTTTAATGGTGTCTCATGTTGTCATGCTTTGTCATGTTTTAAATCTAGAACACAAACTGAAACTTAACTTTAATTTGATGTTTAATTGGAAATCAAATCTTACAATATTTGTCAGGCAAATTTGCAATTTGATGTTTTCATCCAAATTATTCATCCTTACCAAATATATGAAATAATAAATACATAGATGTACCAGGTTTTTGTATTGAGAACATGGTGAGAGAGAGATTTCCTATGAGCTACATACAGTATGTGTCATCAACCCAAACATTTTCAAAAAGCAGCTATTTGGGTTCCTCTGCAAATCAGAATTATCCCCAAAGTTACAGTTCACTATCAAAGTCCCATCAATTTCAAGAATCCCACATGTAATATTCTTTTTTTTATAACTGATCTATAATAAATAATCATTACACATGTGCAGAGCCAATGCTTATTTATTCTATGCCATAGAGTTCTAAGCGAATGAATGTCAAACCCATTTGGAGACTGTGTTTGGTCTGTGTCTTGCGTGCAGGTGCCCCCTACAAGAAGATACTCCCACGACGAAACCGACATGTGGACCAACGACCAGATCCCCTCATACCTTCACCGATGGGGCTCTACCGAGGACATGATTGTGAGTGCCCACTACAGCTCCACCTTGCCGCGCCACGAGAGGCGCAGGAGCAGCCTGGTCTCCTACCACGAGGAGAGCCACCATCACCATCATCCACATCGCAAGCGGCGGCGATCTGAGGATAGTATGCACTCACTCAAGCACTTGCCCCGTGTGGTTTGTGGCGGGGAGCGCTATGAGGATGAACTGCGCTGTTTCAGCCGTGATGAGGTGATTAACTTTATAGATGAGACGCCGTTGCCGAGCCCTAGGAAGAGCCCGCGGCGCACGTCCACCATCTCACTTATCCCCAATGTGTATGAACACCACACAGTCATCCTCCCTCACTTCCCACTCACGGACTTTGAGCGTGAACCTCAAGCTCTCAGGAGGCTTTCAGAGCACAAAAGGAGCAGTAGTCGGGGCAACTCACCTGAGACTTCCCCCAAACCAGAAAGACCTGGTGGAAAGAGGAGCCATGGGGCTTGTGGCTCTGGTAAAGTTTACCAGGAATGCCTGCACGATGGGAAAAAGCATAGCGGAGAGAGTTCACCTGGGCGCAGCCATCAGAATCAGGGGCACTCTACCTGTAGGCCCAGGACAGGCAGTGGAGCTGCGGCTGGTGCTGGAGGTGACTGGGGGAATCAAAAGCACCTGAGCAAGGCAGAGAGTAAAGGAAGCACAAACAGTTTTGTAAGTACACCCTCGGCTTCGTCCTCGGGATACATCACCTTTCAGTCTGATTCTTTGGGCTCTGCTACCTGAAAGCAACATTTCCCCTTAATGTCAACATTATTATCATTATTATTATTATTATTATTGTTGTTAATAAACTTGTTATCATAATGAAAACCACTGGAAAAGTGGTTGTTATGGAAAAGTGAAGTATTTGGCCTTTTAACTTGTGCCATTACTCCGCTTTACTATGGGTTACCAACATGTAGGCAAATGGCCTGTTAAGAGTTTTGAACATTTTTTCTGAATGGACCTCATGTAGACTTGGTATGTAGCCTGGTGAAAAGGTTGAGTGGTCCTTTTATTTAGTTTTTACATCACAAAATATCCACAGAGGACAGACGTTTTGTTTCACAAATTAACTTTTTTCAATGGTGTGACATACCCATATCTGTTTTTTTGCTGTTTAATATCATTTTTCTATGACACACTCAAAGAATCAGAGGAAGTAGTTGTTTGGGTGTTGTTTTTCTTTCTTTTGTTTTTGCACTTCAACAAAAACTCTCATAGGAATTTGTTTTAGCCTGAAGTGGTTTTGTGTTTTGCTGTATGGACACATTTGCTTTTAAACCGAACTTTTCTGAATACTTCTCATTTACATTAAGATTGATTTAGGGTTAGGCTACAATACATGTTTTTATTTAACATTGATTTTGTTGATAAAGACTGAGAGTGGTAATGTGTATTGGTTCTACAGCTTACTGTGTCACCCCCAACATTTCTTAATGAAAATGTGAAGTCCGTTTTGAAAGGGTATTGACTTGTTATGTATATATGAAAGAGATTGGATTCATTGTTTTGGTGTTCTTTATTGTTTTTGATGATACATTTGCCTGAAACATTCCCCCCTTTTCTTATCATTCACGTGTTGATGTTAACTTGGGAGGTCATTGGGTGCAGCATTTTTCATTAACATACATAACGTCAAAATATTATCTGGAAATGGTGCTTTATTCTCAGCAACTGAGCATGTCAGTCTGCATCACTTATTTGTAGCACGTTAGAAAGCACCAATAATGCAGGACTTAGAGGGAGGCTCTAATATATGGCCAAAGTTGATTCCAAAGTTGAAACATTACAGACATCAGGCCGACGAGATGTAGCAGAACTTAAATGCTGGTGCCAAAACCTAAACCAACAAAAATGTTAGCATTATATTTAGAACATTGTGAATAGAACAGGACTGGAGTGTGATCACTTGGAGTAAGTTATACTTGTGTTTAGTATTTTATCTCATAATATACAGTGATAATGCTAATGGTTCTGTTCTGTACGGTTGTAAAATAAATGTATTTTCCAAGGCATCAGTAAGGCATGTTGTAGGACAATGACAATTTGTTTAATTAACTATTTAATGAGAAGTTGTGGTTGTTTCTGCACATATGTAGATATAAAATACCAAAGATCAAAAAAGCACCACAAGATATCAGCAAATTCTCCATAATGCCAGAAAACATGGTCGCTCAAAATGCATACAGCAGTAAAGCAACAGTCCAACTGGCTGTACAGAGCCCTTAATCAATCAATCAATCAATCAATCACTAAATTTGTTGAGTTTATTTTGTAAAAATAAAATGAAAATCCTTCTGTTGACAAAATACAGCAGAACCAAGTTTAAGCTTTGACCTCTTGTGAAGAGTAGCTGTTAATATGAATGTATTTGTACAAATTAGGTGAACAACATCATACATTATTCATACAACATCACAAATTATTGAGAATTATTTAATATAAGTAGTTAGCTGTCGGCAAGTGGACTTGTTAAGAGTCTTAACTCAAGCAAACCCAGTTGCCCACAGCTAACTACTTAAGATGACTATGACCTGGATGACTGAGAACCTTCACGGACATATTGAGACAAACATTTCACTGTAATCATGCAAAGTTGAGCGTATACGACATATATGACTCCTGCAGTCATTCAGATGCTGAGTTTAAATTCCTTCACTCACTACAGCCTGGTCAATTTGACAAGTTAAAACTTACCTTGAAATGTACATTTCTTTAAAAGCATAACGTCACATTTCCCTGTCAAACTTTGCTATGTCATACATTCTTTCATTTTGTTGTGTTTACAAATTTCAGGTATTATTTTGTAACATACTCAGAGATTTATGGCTCAAATATGAATGATGTTAAATGTTATGATTTTCTTGTGCAGATGATGACTTTGTTTTTTTTTAAAAAAAAAGAAAAAAGACATGACTGATGATTAAATTCACAAGATGGTGTTTCAGTGGGTGTTGTGCCAGATGCTTATTATTGGTTACTGTTGTTTACTTGTTGTGGAACAGTATTGTGCATCCATGAGTTTATTTTCTTAGTTTTGCCTCATGCTGTTTTTTTACTTAGGTGTTTGATCATCATAAAGTACTAGTTCCTGTACTTGTTACCGCCAGGGCTGCTGCAGTCAGTGTCATTAAACATGACAGACAGATAGACAGACCTCATTTGAATCAGGTCCCTGAAGACCAGGATTGGGAAACACTGGGCAAGGCAAAGCATGCAATTGCCTGGGGCACCAGGCTGAGATGAACCCCACCAAGAACAGCTGATGGCACTTGCCTATGGCAACAACAATTTCAACTTGGTTTAACTTAAGTTTCATGATCAGGTATGTGCAGGAGACTGGAATGAAACTCATTTTCTACCACCTTATCGTCCCCATGAGGGTCACAGGGGTGCCGGTGCCAATCTCAGCTGACATAGGGTGACAGGCGGGGGGACACCCTGGACAGGTTGTCAGTTCATCACAGTGCCACATACAGAGAAAAACAACCTGAAATTGGAAAACATGGTGTTTGGACCCCTCCATTGTTTTTCAAGCTTTTCATTGTTTTTCTCAGAACATTGCCTCCATCCAACAGTCATCATTTTAAACTGTTAACTATTATTATGATTTAAAGTTGTTTGCTGACCTTTGACCTTTCCCTATATAATTTCAATTCCACAATCTTTGTTTTGTGGCTGGTACCAGAGGTAAGTTGGTTGGTTTGTAGTTGCAGTTGGCCTTTGTTATGATGCATTAATGCCTTTATCTCCTTTTCCTTCTCCCTTTCAGTAAAATTGCATTCATTTGCTTCTCATTCTCCTTCCTAATATGAAAGCTCAGTGTGTATCAATAAAAAATGAAATAATGTACCATGCTTTAATAAGAACAATAGTAGTAATGCAAAAAGAAGAGCAAGAAAATGCACATCTGACTAGAAATTACATGCCAAGTTCAAAAACAGAAACTATGGCAATATTAGCTCAATGATAAAGAAGAATGAATAAATGTGTTAATAACTGACATTCGTTGTATACAAAGCTGATTCAAAAAGTAAAAGATAACTTCCATGCAAAAGCATTTTCCCTATCAATAAAGTTCCGGACATCACGTGACTCGGTTTCTCTGAGCCGCCATGTTGGCGGCCTCAGATGCGGCAAAATGAACATTTAACCTGTCACAGTTCACTGCGCTCTTTAAATCCACGGAAATCGACCGCAGTGAATAAATCTGATCTTAATAGTGTCTCTGGCGTTTTTTTACGAGTTTAGCCGGAATTAACAGTATTATCCTGACATCTTCAACTTCCTGTGTAACTTCATCTTACTCCAGAGTATCAATGAAAGTTTACAAGAGCCTGGAGGAAAACAAGTGGATGATGTCTGGCTTTGTGACGAACATTCAACTCTGCAGTTGTCTACCGGCTACACGCAGCGCTGTTGGTACTGGACGGGGTAAGTGTTGCGTTAGCATAACATTAGCATTAGCAACGGGCAGAGTAATGTAAATAGTTGCTGCGGTAACGTGGCTGCGCTGTATGTCAGTACGACTCAGACATTTATTTAATTTAGAGAGTTAGCTTTTGATTTCCTTTGCTTGTGGTCGTTTCCATCTCTCAGTTTTCTTCTGCTCGCAGTGATTCACCTGGTTATCTGGTAAAAGGTTCTCCTGTTAGCCTGTTAGCTTGTCTCTGACTGTTTTGGCATCTCGGGGCACAATAACTATCCACCACCGAGCTGAGTTGTGTGAACTATTGCCTGATGTGTGTGCTGTCTAGTGTCTACTGTATATGTCTATGGAATGATCAGCGTTGTTTCCTGTAAGTGGGCGTGTCAGAGGCTTTACCTTGATTATCTGACGTCAGCTACCCGTGCTCTATAGAATTGGTATAGGTATTGCATTTCTTCACCTCACTTAAGGCATCAATCTTACCTTTCCAGGTTAATTATTTATTAATAATAATAATAATAATAATAATAATAATAATAATAATAATTTAAGTAATTGCTGTGTTTAAACAGGAATCTTATTCACACCATCTCTCAGTGTGCGCTGTTGATGTGGTTTGGTGTTTTGTGGTCAACCTCTGTTCTCTTCCTTAAAAAGCCTGAAAACCCACGACGAGACAGTTTTTTTGAGGGCCACACTTAATGAGACGTTGGTGCTGCACATATGGAAGCTCATATGTCTCAGTTGCTTGAATACTCAAAAGCATTGGATGTGAATATCAATTGTGCTGAACGAAGCAGTGAAATGAGCAGTGAACTGGGCAGAGTCTGTAGCTCTTCATCGTCGTCTGCTCTCTTTAGAGCGCCTCACTGCTCCCAATCTAATGCTAAAACCATTGTCTCCTCTCTGGGGATACTAAGCGTTTGATATTAGTGGCGAAACGAGGTTACTTACTTGAGAGTCACGTGGCGTTTCTTTTCTTGTATAAAACAAACTTTTCTTGTCCACTGTCGATTGAGGAACATTACAGGCGGGCTGTCTAAGATGGCCAGACAAAAACAAAAAGCCACCTCTCCACCAAACTCACAAATCCTGCTGTTATCATCCATCCATTTGTATCTACTGGTCATATTGTCAAAAATGTGGTTCAGTGAAATGCAAACCAGAAATACATCATCCATTAGGATTGTGGCTCTCAGAATTAATGTGGAAAATACAGAGGTGGAAAGTAATGAATTACATTTACTCGCGTTGCTGTAATTTAGTAGGTGTTTTGTCTACTTGCACTTTTAAAGTTCGCAATTTTACTTGTTTTTACCTGTACTTCGCTTCATTTTAAATCACATTCGTTACTGGGTAAATTTTTGTGGCCTGAATTAAAAAAGAAAAAGAGGACAGGTGAGTTGACGTTAATTAAGGTCCCTGGGTGGAAGAGAAAGTTAAAGCATTTGTGACCTTTGACCCATTTTGACTAATACTTTATGTGTTTGGATATTATATTTTGTCAGCACTTTGATTTGTAAAGGTTTGATTTAATACAATTAATTTGAGATTTGCATCCCCTTGTCATTTTTGCAGGACACAAAAAAGCAACTTTTTTACTTTAACTTGAGTACATTTTTTGATCAAAATACTGGTACTTTTACTTTTACTCATTGAGGCACAGGATTGATTCTTATTTTTTATGTCAAAGCACTTGGTCAGCTACACTGTGAATCTGCCAGTTCACATAGTTGCATAGTCTCTCTCCAATAATTTATGACAACGTCTGGTTACTCTGTTAGTTCGTCAGATTTTTTACTTTTATCTTATTTTTTATTATTGTATATGTCTTAATAAATTGTTCAAAACAGAAAAAAAGAAAGCTTGTATTACAAATGCTCGCCATAAGGTGCTGGAGCTGGGATACTTTGATTTGTGGGAAAAGAAAAGAAACAGTTTGGTTCAAGGCACCGGGGTCCTCTGCGCTGCATAGGCGCGCCCCTCTTCCATGCAGGAGCGGTCTTTTGAGCGTGTACCATCTGAAAGACATGTGGGCGTTTCAGCGATTCTCCTCGCTGTAAGGTGCCATCCTTTCCAGTGATGCTCTTAAAGAATGGAGAGACACTTTATGGCATCCCGGCCAAACCAAAACGGCGGAAGAAATCTATAAACTTTAAAAGACAGGAGGACTGACAGAATGGTTTGTGCGCAAATGGAAAGTAGGCCACAAAAGAGGCAATGGCAAGGGGACATGACTTTTCTCTTAAAATATTGGCTGAAAAAATCAATCTTAAGTTCTGAGTATAGGAAGGCGCATGATTCAGAGCCTGTTGCTTTGCTTTGCTCTCCAACAACTATTTCATTTGATGGCCATTTCCTCGGTGCTTATGTGTGAACCAGAGAAGAATGGAAGACGCGGTCCCTTGGATCTCGTCTTTTCCCCACAAATATCTCCTTAATTTAGCAAATAAATTGGATGAATAGAGGAAAAGAGACATAGAAAATATGGCACTTGGAGCATGAGTTGTTCAAAAGCTTTAAAAGACATCTTCTTTGGACGTACTATGAAAGAAAAGTGTTTTTGTCTGAGGCTCAAGAGACCATCACGTAGAGATGGAAAAAAAAACCAAGAGACGTTCTTTATTTTTGTAACTTTTATTATGAAAATAAAACATATAGCATTGACAATATAAGTAATAACATTTGTGAAAATCTATACAGTGCATTTGTAAGAATTAAGTCAGTCTACAGCTTTGTTCTACCAAGGCCTCCAGACACTGTGCTGTGCGTTTGAATCTTCGTTCCTGTGACCCACAGAGAGACACTTCTTGTGACTTGATCTTTGTTCGTGGTTGTTGTGCGCGGGCGCAGCAGCGTCCACAGCCTGTTTTGCTGCAGATGAGCCTTCACTCGGTAGTAAACGAGACGTGGTCGCACTGTTTGGTTCCGGTCCTTTAGGGCTGATGGTGTTTCTTTGCTCGTGTGCAGCATCCGCAGATGGAAAGAGCCCTCGCGCCTCCTCCTTTGGCTCAGCCGCGATCGGGCCGCTGTCCATGGTGCTGGAGACTCGACCTCGGCACACTTTACTGGAGAGCTGCGATAACATCCAGTGGTCCATCCCGTTCATTGCGTCTGTCATGACCAAGTACTGATTGACGTTTGCCAGACAACTGCGGAAGCCGGTTTGGTAATCAGAAAACTCTGAAGCAGCGACAGAGCCTGTGACAAAATGAGAAACATCTTAAGGTCAGAGATGCACAGTTTTCATAAATCACACATCATCCCAAATTAGCAGAGTGTCTGGATATTTGAAGACTTATGTATATATGCCGAGTATCAGAAAGATCTATATAACTGATACGTTTCATCCATGACATTTATGACATCGTTAAACTTCGGGCTCTGCAGTCAAGTTTGACCTATAGCTCTATCTTTATTTGAAGAAACTTTAACTCACAGCTCTGGATCTTTTGGAGGTTCCTCAGATGTTTCACAGTGAGCTCCAGGATGTCGGCCTTCTCCAGTTTGCGCTTCCGAATCTGTGCACAGAGGTTTCAATATTGAGACAGTTCCCTCTAGTGATGTAATTAACAGGAATTGCAATAGGCTCGAGGATTAAATCAAAGTGTTTTTTTCTTTCTACCTGCATACTTACATTAGTGCTGTAGTAGCTCTCCAGAAGAGTTTTTAACTGGTCCAAACACTTGTTAATGCGAGCTCTCCGTTTCTTTTCCATGAGTGGTTTGGATACCTGTTGTTTTTTTTAAAAAAAGAAAAAAAGTTAATATGTATACAACCCTTTTCAATGCAATCATCATTTCCCTCCTTAAATCTGGTTCCTCTTAATGTAGTTGGTGGACGCACCTTGTGTCCAGTGATCGGCTTCGACTTTTCTTCGCAGTCTGTTGTCGCCACCATTCTGTTCGGTTTGACTTGAAGTTGTTTTCTGTCCCCCTGAGTAAGAATGAAGGAGCTGACCCTGGGTGCATTTATATAGAGACACTCACTTAACATCTCAATGCAAACAGTCCCGCCTGTCTCTTGTCCTGCGTGAGGGACACATGACGTTGCAGATCAACCCAATCAAATAGCAGAATAAACCATTTTTATTATGTTTATATTCGTTTTAATATATGTATGAATTGTTCTGCCTCATACCTTGTTTATTTATTTATTTATTTATATATGCTAATAATGATCCCGTTTCTCCTGAATTATGTTTGTAATTGTTTCCTTAGTTTTTTAGTCAACCAACAACAACCTGTTAACAAATAGGGACCTGAGGAGAAAAATATATCGAGTTACAAATTAATGCATCATGATATAACGATATCGATTTTTGGCGTGTATAAAGGCTTATGTTGCATCATGGTTAAATGTAGTGACAATATCCAATCCAATAAACAACATGTTGGACAAAAACAAAAATAAGCGTATAATCATAATCATAATGTTTCTTCTTGGTGAGCATGTGGAGACGATTGCCTCCTATAGTTAGTCTTTTATCTGTGAGTTTCACGCCACCCGCTCGAAGGCAGCACCGTGGTAATTCCCTTCGTGTCCCCAAGACATTTCGATTTTCTGGTGCCTCCGCGAGTTTAAAGTGTTACACCTGCGAAGGGTCATGCGATTATCAAATAGCCCGTTGATCAGTTTAAGCAAATATGCAGGTATGTAATAGTTTACACACCAACTGCACGTATATGTAACGAAGATATTTTTGAAAAATGGTTAATTCCTGAGGATTCTTTTTGCCATTGTGCGTCTCCAGGTTTTTGTTTTCTTACCAGGCGCACTGAGGCACCGAGGAGAATCGCGGGCCGCCCCTTATCCTCGGTCCCTCGCCTTCCGATTTTCCACACTCCTCTCTGAAAGGAGTGAAGGCTTGGGAAAGTCATACCAGCAGAAACAATGTCTTGACTAAAGGCTCTCTGCAGCCCACTGCGCATCATGTGTGCTGCCAAACTCAAAACACTTAATTGGGGTGAATTAAAACCACCGTGTGTAGGCCTGTATACTGTACGAGTCTGTCGTTATAGGGAAGCACGTACCGTTTTTATTTCCTTAAGTTAATATTTGGGTTTGTTTGAATAGTGAAATGATCATGGCAATGGTGAGAAACCCATGTATACCCACATCTTCTTCTTCTTTCTTGATCCGGTACACAATACGTGTGTTAAAATGGCTGAGGGCCTAAAGAAGGGGTATTTGTATTCAGTCTGGGGAGAGCACCCGTGAAAAGAGGCCAGTTTATAATGGTGCGCCATTGATCTTTTCTTTTCGTCTGCTTTGTGACCACAAACGTGTGGGCATCAAAAGACTCTCTCAACTTCTAAAGTGAACACACATAGCTTCACTTCTCCGCATTCATTCGATAACACAACATGCAGAATTTGCTGATTCACGTGGAATATAGTCTCATCTCTCAGCTTTAAATTTACAGATTTCATTTCAATTCCCTGCTAGGTGTTTTTTTTAAAAGTGTATAATATATGATAAAATACGATGAGAAAATAATAGTCCCACAACGAGGCATATTACAGGAGCACAGTACAAGAGTGAAGGTAATACATTGAGATGTTTTAATTGTTGGATCTAATGAACATGAATTACATCTCAAATGTGAAATGTGTCAATCAGACTGAAGCACACGCATAATGTCAGGCTTGTGCCACTCGACACTAATTGCGTAAAATGTACCGAAACATTGCAGTTCCACAGTTGCGGTGCCATTTTGTGAAGGATTTAATCGGTATGAAATTTGGCTGAGGTGTCGTGGTGTAAGTGAGCTCTCTGTTGTCCTTTGTCCAGACTCAGCGCCACATTATCTGCGCTTTCACGCTCGCCTTTTAACACAAGAGCGTGGAGCGTTGATTTGCGCCTGCAGTCATGGCATCAAAACAGTCGCCTGTCTTGTTATTCTGTGCAGAATTTCACCGCTGATTACTCGCTATAATTTCAATTAGTGTTGGTTTTTCTATTGCAAAATGACAGGGTGGTTTTATTAAAGATACTCTCTCAGTGAATGTTAACAGCATTAAAAACTATTTCCCTCCAGTAGCACAGCCCCGGTTGTCATCACCTATCCATGAGAATGGCGCAACAAGAACTTGTGTCCCAATTAATACAAGTGCCATTAAATGACAAGTTAAGTGTATGTTTATAAAAAGGCTCAGGCTCTCGCTTCACTTTCACTTTTCAGCCTCAGGTCATTCATTAACCCTATCAGACCTTTGTCATGGATGCCTGCCGGTGGGGTCCTGACAATGCTTCTGCAATAATTGGACTATTGGGGAACTTGTTAACAACAATTAGTGAAGCAATTATGCAATTACTGCAATCAACTTTTTTCTGCCTAGAGGGAAACTGAGACATTTGCAAGCCAATGGTTAGGCCTGCAACAAACGACAGCCTGTCATAAAAGAAATGCACTGAGACTTCTGAGGAAAACACTGGGTGGGTAATTATGTTTGAAAAATAACAAAAGGCGACAAAGAAGCATGTGATTTAGCGATTTATTTTACATTATCAATGTAAAATTACATTTTAAAAAAAACATGTAATACTAACCACTGCAGGCTGTCAAAGTGTTATTGAACAAAATGTTCACTCTGTATATGTCCATGTGAATTTATTGCAATACATGCAAGTTACACCATGCTTTAACTCCAGAGCAGAACACTTAAAATATGCAAACACAGGCGCGCAATTTTAACGCACCTGGAGCGGAGCAAATCGATGTACCGCCTTCCATTCACAGTGACCCAAGGCAGCGCTGGTGTGACTAAAACACTCATTGTAAGAAACAAGGTCACAGTGAAAAGAGCAGGTACATGGACATGTGGACTGGAAAAATATTATAAATATGGACAGGATTGTGGGGACAGCCACGCGACGGACCTGTTAAAGAAGCTCTGATCAAACATCAAACAGAAAAACAGCATCATGAATTTCTATAGAGTGGTCTTTGGGTTATTTAAAGACTTCTTACTTTGGTTTGGGAACACAATGGCCAGTGTTTGCCTGTGTGTGCCAGGGTTAGCGCATGAAAAGACCAGAGGTGCACATTAACATCGCTTAGGGTTTTTTCAAGGGCCGAAATGAACTGACTGGAAAGTAACTTTATAACTCGCTGGAGGATGAAGCCTTTGTCGAGCTCTGAAGTGAAAGACATGAGTGCCTAACAAAAGGCGAGCGCCATTGTTAAACACTAAAGCGCATGGGCATTGACGCGCCTTGAATTGCAAAACATCTGCCATTTACTCTGAACGACGTGAGCGAGATTTGAATGAGAATACCGAGTCCTCAGCGCACTGTCTTTAGCCGCGCGTAAAACAACGGGCTCATGAGCAACGTGGAAATGGTTGGAGATTAAAAGCACATCAAAATAAACGCGTGCATTACTTGACTCTCGCCACTTCAGGAAACGACGCTGTCATTTTCCAGTCTCTGAGTCGCTACATACGGGCGAACTGTAGTCCACCTTACTGCATTTCGGCTTGATGGATTTATGATTATGAAGTGATGATGCTGATGAGATCCAGCTCTTCATGCTCAGCCCGAGTCTCTCAAACCTCGGTTAGTTTTCAACAATAGCGCACGAACTAAAAATTAACCCAAGCGAATGATCATTGCTGAAAGGGATCACAGTGTATATTGACAGTGAGTGTATGTAAATATATTTAAGATCACTCAAAAACGAATCAATGTGCTCATTAACTTTGGCCATCTTTGTTTTTGTTTTTATTTTTGCGCCTAATTCTAAAGCAAATATAGGGGCATATGACGTTAATGAATAAGAACCAGATCCCTCAGCAACCATGATGGAGAAATCACCTGATTTTTTTGAGGGCGATATTTTAGGTCCAATCCCCTATGGCCACCAAACGCAAATAGTTCAATTCAAGTGCGTTTTGTTTTTGCCTCTTGTGCAGAAAAAGAGAACCAGTTGCTGGCCAAGTTTTTCCCATGGCGTTCCCTTTATCTGCCAAAAGTGGAAAATTGAAAGGTACAAGTGAAAAGCCACGGGGCGTTCCTCCGATTTTCCTCGCTCCATATTTTGTAAAAAAAAAGAAAGAAATATATGTGTGTGCCCCTCCACCCTCGGCACAACAGACACATTTTAATTCTTAAACAAAGTTTAAAAGAAATCTAAAATACTTAAACATTGTATTATAGATAATGCACCTGAGCAATTCAAATAATACAAATGTGTATTCGCTTCTAATATTTTTAAATATGTATACTAATTCAATTTTTGTTTTATTCTATGTCATCCTGAAACTCCATCACACTGTGACGTGCTACAGCAATCATTAACTAATCACAAGTGGGTGAATGCTCTAAAAAAAATTGCTTGACATCGTGTGTGGTGAATGTAGCCTGATTGTGAAATTGGTATGAAATTGTCAATTTGTTGGTGTCAGCGTTCAGCTCCCCAGACGCGCCATATGCCATGCTAAGTGGCACTATTTACCAATTCGTTCCTAGTTTCACGGTCCATCCTCCCCTTCTCCATGTCAGGAAGCTGAATAGCCGCAACAAAATGGCAATTTACCCGCTGGAATTGTCACATACCCCCTGCGGCCAAACTCTTTCCGCTTGGCTTGGTGTGGGCACCCCGGCATGACTGAGCTTCACGGCGTGAAACTTAAAAAGGAGAAGGAAATAGTGGACCGTCACTAACCTCCTGTCTCAGGTCATCGTCGTGGATCGTGGGGATGCAACACTTTATGGTTTGTGATCCACACGCCCCACACGGGAATATAGCAACAGGAAACTTTCAAAAAATAGTTTGGGTTAGAGCCGGTCCTATGCTGTTTGCTGCCCTAGACAGACACTTGTTTAGAAACACAGTAACTCCTCAGACAATCAACGCTATCTTTTATGGAAAAGTGAACTATGCATATGAATGTCAGACAGTCCTGGTGACCACAATGAGACCAAAACATTAATAAACAAGTCATAAAACAATATACAGTATGATAGTCAACAATGAAGTGTACAATAGATGTGTGGACACTGCAGGCAAACTTATACAAAATAGTAAATATAGTAATATAAAACTAGTAATAAATGTATAATCATCAATAACAGTAAATGTCAGTAAACAAAATAAATATAGTAAATCAAAACATAAACAAACACTACACTACATTACATATCATTTAAATGTGACACATCTGAACTTCCACACACCCATTCTTTTTTCTGTCTTAACTATATGTATATCTATATTTGTATATGTGTATTTATGTATGTATGTATGTATGTATATATGTGTATATATATATGTATATATACAGCAAAAACAAATAACTAACACAATAAATGATAGGCAGATTCCTGACACACATTTGAGGTATAGAAGAAAGCACTCAACAACTTCAACAACTGAATAGACAAAGACACCAGAGACAAAAACACCTGTCAAATGACATCTTTCGAATCAATGGTAGTCCCCGTCTGTGCAGGTTTCTCATTTCTGTGGGCTGCAGCGTTTGTCATATTTATTTTTATTTATTTATTTTACCTTGATTTAACCAGGGTAAGTCAGTTGAGAACCAATTCTCATTTACGATGACACCCTGGTCAAGAGGCAGCACAACAACAGTTTGGCTGTAAGGTGGCGCCATCATGTGGTGGGATTTCTATGACACCCACTTCAAAATACAAATTCCATGCTGTTTTCTTTATTATAGCAATAACAATTTGACTTTGAAAACATCACATAACCTTCAACAGATCATCAGCCAATAAACTGACCATGTGGGTCATTTAATCATGAAGCAGTTTTATATATACTGTACATATACATATGTATGTGTATATGCATATATATATATATATATATATATATATATATATATATATATATATTATATTTTTACATTTGTTTTCATGCATCATTGAAATCTATCACCAAACATAGTCTATTCAGTCTTAAAAAAGAAAAGAGTTGCACTCAGATGACACAATCAGCTACATACCGTACCTGTAGCCTATTTCTAATCTCTAACAAAGCTAAAGCTTCTGTTTTAAAACATGTTAAGAATCATCATGTCGTGAACAGCAAATGGGCCTCGTGTTCAACTATGTTTAAGTGCTTCATGTTTTCATTGTTATAACATTCCATAATCCCAAAGTAGGATGATTCATAGATTATTAGCAATGTATTGTACTCTTTCATAACGCCTGAGTCACACCAGCTACACGGAGGGACACTTTCACTGAAATCAGCTACTGGCTAATTGTTTTGGTATAATTTTGAATGAGTCCTTGGAAATACTGCTGTGTGTTTTTGTGAGGTTGAAAAACGATGATGTAACATTTTGGCAGGAAATACCACAGGAGAAAGCAGTAGAGACTGAAGAGTACTGCCACAGCATTAAGAGTTGTAATACTGTTGCCACGTGTGAGGTTGTGGTAAGTGCCAAAAAGGACCCAGGTGAGGATCAGCAGGAGCAGACAGAAAGTTATTACTTTGGCCTCATTGTAATTTTTTGGAAGGTCTTTTCCCATGTAGGAGAAAACAAAACAAAGAGAGCACAACAATACAAGTAAAGTAATAGAAGCATAATTGACTTTCATATTCACGTCACATTCGAGTAGGATTTTGTCTGGGTACCACAATGTTTCTATGGGCTTGGGTGGTCCTTGTGAATAGCCAATGACAAGGAAGAGTGCCTGGGTGACGGATATCACGGTGATGACCAGCCATTGTCCGTGATATTTTATCCACCAACTGTGGGCATTGGGAAACTTGGCAGCTATTGTAAAAATGCAAACAATTTGAAAAGAGCGCACAACAAAGCATGCAATACAAACCGTGTAAAACAAAAAGAATGGGAAGTACCTCAGGATGCAAAAATAAAATGTTGGCTTGTCAATGTAAAAGAACACGCTAAAACTACTCAGACAAAGGCAGCCTAAGATTAGGAAGCACATTGGTCCCCCAGCTGATCTGACAACAGGAGTGTTGTAGTTAATGGCAAAGAGAACAGACATGGCGAGTGTGATGCCCACCAAGATCAAGGCCCCGACCATGATCAGTATGGCTGCACTGTCTGTGAATCTGATGTACTCCACCAACCGAAGATTACATGACGTACTTGCTTCTGTAGACCATTCTGTCTCTGCACATTCTATGCAGTCGTAGGGATTTTCTGTGTAACACAAGAGATGGACAACTTGCTACAATTGCAGGGATTTCATTTTACTTCATCTTTTAACTGGACAAAGCTGTATATGATAATAGAGGGAAACTGGTTCTCTGCAAGTCATTTCCTCAACAGATTTGATTCATACCCATTGCCAGAAAGTCACAGTGGAAGGGGAATTTGAAGTGTAATTCCTACCAGCGACAGAAAAGAGCTTAGCAAGCAACAGTGACAGCACAGTGTTTGTGTTTTACCTGTGGTGTTGATATAGGTTCCAGGCGCACACATTTCACAAATGAAGCAGCATTTGTGGATTGCATCTGGCTCCTTTGCAAATCCAACAGAACATTCTGGGGAACACACTGAAGTCGGAACCTGCACGGTACATGTATTGAACAATGACTGAATGTGAGTGCAGTAAAAAATAATGCTGTGGAGGGTGAAGGCAACTGTTAACAGGGAAGTAGCCATTTCACTTTGTGAAGATGTTTTATAGAATTGAGCTATCCAAATAGACATGGTTTCTATGGTTTCAATAGCTTCATATCATAGTCAGTAAATCACATTCATAGCCAGTTGTGCACCATGTCTACACATGTCAGAGCTGCGGGGTGTTTTCATACATTTAAAAACACCTGATGATTGTTGTGTGGTCTATGCAACAAAAAAATTAATACAATGCCACTTTGGGCAAACGACTGGATTAATTCAATTAATTCAATTAAACGACTGTTAATTCATTCATTCATCTTCTACTACTTCATCCTCCACATGAGGGTTGCGGGGGGCGCTGGTGCCCATCCCAGCCGACAAAAGGCGGGGTTCACCCCGGACAGGCCACATAGAGACAAACGGACAATTTAGATTGTCCAATTTGCCTTATTCCCAAATTTGCATGTTTTTGGACTGTGGGAGGAAACCGGAGAACCCAGAGAAACCCACTTAGGAAGTGAAATAAAACAAATAAATGAAGAGATGGTGAGATACAGTGCTGCTGGTTCTCTGTATGACAGAATCAGTCTGGACCCAGAGATATTTAGAAGGGCAGATGAAAAAAATTAATTGCTTTACAGCCCTATGGACACATTGTATCAGTAAAGCTCATTGAGATATTGTATGTTGTGATTTAAATACCATTTGATTTGACATGTTCACCCAATAGATTTAAACCAGCCTTATGCAACGTTGTATGTGTGTGCATATATGGAAGGAGAACACATTATAGCATTCAACAAAATCAGCTTACCTCTCCATCTGTGAACCACTTTATTAATGTGTTGTTGATGAAGAAATTGGATGATGCGTAAAAACTGTAAAAACCGATCTCCTGTGGAAAACCACTCTCATTCCAGAACACTATGGAATAGTGTCCGAACCTGGGGTCACCATTTTCATCAAACTGAATACTTTGATTTAAAAGTGTAAAATTTGACTTCATCAGCTCTGCTTGAACCTGGTGTGAAGACACAAAGTGACATGCTGTACAAATGGTGGTTAAAAATCAGTTGAACACTGCCCTGGTAAATTTTAATAAACTTGTTGTTACTGTTAGCGCTAGAAGTTGTTCACAAACCCTGAAAATCATTCTGAGTAATTGTATTTGTATACTCACCAGATATGGGTACACTGTAATGTTGTCGTTACATATCCCGGCTCCACATTGCAATACATTGTGTAAGGCATGGGCGATGGCATACACAGCAGAATACACAGGGAAAGAGAAAGATGGGTCTGCACCAATGACATCTTCAGCACTCAAGTTGCTGCAGTTGTGAACCTGAGTACAAAACCTGAATTGTTTTTCGCTCTCACAGAGAGTCCGACTTAGAGAGGAATAGATATAATCATCAAACCCAGGTATTGTCATTTTTGATTGCGAGATCCCAAGCACCGTGCCAATATTCCTGATTCCTTTCATCTTGGGGAGCCTCCTGTGCAAAGCCCATCCGTCATCTGCGATCCAGACCTTGTGTGTGATGTTTAGCTGTATCGCTGACTCAATGAGAATTTCAGCCCATACTATTGAAGCGAAAACAATAATTACATGTATTTGCTGTTCATCTATCTGTCTGAATATGTTGGAGTAATTTGAATTTTCATGAAGGCCTTTTTTGTATGCCAGGCAGATATCAGTATCCTCAATTCCATTAATGAACATTTCGAGTCCATCATTGCCAAAACTGTTATCACTGTTCAGGAAAGCAACCCAGTGCCATTTAAAGTGTTGCAAAATATCAATGATCACTTGTATGACATCTGCATTCGGACTCACTGTGCGTGAGAAAGACGGGTACACCCATTTGTCTGATAGGACAGAGCTAGACGCTCCATAACTCACCTGCCGAAAGAGCAGTAGGGAAATTAATCATTTCTAGTGACCATTAACCCTCAAATGCAATGTAATGACAATTTTACGTCAATAACATTTTCAATTTTAACTCGTTAAAATGTGGTAATTGCAAACTTACCACAGGAATAATGTCCACCATGAACAGTGGGGCAATAGTCAGTGCCTGAGTGCTTGTAAAGGGACCAACCACTGATATTACTTTGGGAATGTTCGCCTTATTTGCGCGTTGCTTGCGTGGTTCACCCCGAGCTTGGGTTAAGTCATTGACTGAGAGGAAGTCGAACATTTCAGGAAAGTTGTGAGTGTCTGAGCAGTAGTCAAATATTTCGTAGCCAAGAGATACATTTGGCAGTAGGCTGGTGGAGTTATTGATTTCCTCTACAGCAAATCTCATCAACTGAAACATTCGATAATTTGAAGGAAATAGGGTTTGACTGCAAATGAAGAAAAAAACCCAAAACAAAACAGCATGAGAGTCAAGTGTACTCAGTGTGGCTTCAAAAACACTTTTAAACATTGTCGTAGCAAATGAGCGTAAGAGATACTAGGCTGTAGCAATCGATCTTATACAGCAAAGTTCTTGAAATTGCGATTAAAAAGTCTTATTCTTATTCATCATTGGTTTCAATTTAGATTTATGACAAGACTCACCTGGAGCAATCGATTCCTTCTGGTCTGTCGTGAAGAACGTGACTGCTGATGTAATGAATATTAAAAAGTCCACCTAACAAATAATCTCCTTCCAGATGAAACTCTGAGGCTGAGACACTGCTTTGACTTGAGGCCCACAGAATACATCCGAGCAGACACAGAGAAGCAGGAAGACGTTTCATCATGGCTATTGTTATCATTTACTAAACTGATATGAACTATACTCATATTTGCCTCGGACTTTTGTTGTGACACACAGGTGGTGTTTTAGCCTCAGCGTTCATTTCCATGCATGTGGGATACATGGTTGGAAGAGAACTCACAAATCAGTATGCAAAAGCATTTAAGTGCTGCTGCACTGGCTTCCTGTGACACAAGGTTTCGCAACCACCATGAGCAAACAAGGCAGTGCCTCTGTCATGGATCAAAAATACACTTCACTCTCTGTCACAGATATAAATGTGTACAAATCTTGACAAACATTGAAAAGATGTCTGCTTGCATAGTTTTGGAGACAGCTTCCTTTTACTGCAGCACTTATAGAAGACGAGAGGAGAAGAGAACTCCTGCGGTTTATGAAGCCAAAGACAGTGCCAGTCTTGTGGCAAGATGTGGCAACCCAATGTGATGCGACCCATTGTTTAGTGAACTCCCATTTTGAAGCCTTGAGTTTGATATTTCGGTCAGCACCAAGTTGTTTTTCTTTGAAACCAGTAGAACCCGTGGTTGGAAGAGCAGCGATGGGCCACGCTGTGTCCATGACCTAAAACATGCTGCTATTTACTGTCCATTCAATTTTAAACTAGACCATAATTTCCAAAGTGGACATCATGCGGTGTTGAAGAAGATTATTATTGAGAACATAAACCCTTCATACAGGACGTGAGGCTGTTCAACAGAGCATGCGTTTCAGACACGCCTCAACCTGTAGACCAGGAGAATCTATATGGCATAATCCACAGACTGGGGATTTAAAGATGGGCAACATGACAGCTTTCCAAAAATGAAGGCAAACCAACTTGATCCACCCTCATAAACTCAGATAATGAGATGACAGCAGTGGACTGTTCAGCATTGGCACTCATGCATTGACACTTTTTAATGGCCAGTGTTGACACAATTACAGTTCCTGAAAACCGCTAACTACAAATAATCCAATGTACTGTATGTGACCTTTGCATAAAAAGTCCCTTTCAATCCACAGTGAAACTGAAGTGGTTCAGATTAAGCCAATTAAGGAGTCGGTCTCTAATCTCTAAAGGACAGATTGCAGTCATGCATGCTCATGAATGTGAAAACAGAAGTGTAGTCATAATGAAGTTGTCTGTAATGTTGATATATTGTCAAACTGTATATTCTCAGAGTGAATATTATACAGTAACTGTTGTTATTTTATTTATACATGGACCCAATATTATGTTCTCTCATGGGGCCCAAAAAGGAGCCTAGTTCTCACTTGATTTATAATGTCATTTTCCTGAGGACTTATTGCTCTCAATCACTTGTTTCACGTCTTCTTCAACAGCACACGATGTCAGCTTTATTAATTATGTTCCCATTTAAAGAAAAATGGCTGATAAAATACGGCACATATGTTATATGTGCCGTATATGTTATACGGCACATAATGCTTATAAAAAAAAACAGCTCTCCCTCTCATGTGATATAGGATTATCTGACTTTTTCATGCTTGAGGTCAGTCAGGCTGTGTGGCAGCATGATGTAGCTTATTCCAAGAGAACTCAAATTTTTATTTTTTTTATTTTTTATTTTCAGCTTTTTCCACACACACACACAATTTAAATACACATGAAAACCGGTTGTTAAAAACCCACACATTTGAAAGTGATTAAAAGGTTTAGAATACAAAAATGTGAATTTACAATGTATAAAATAGTACAAAAAAAAGTAAATTATGTTCCCAGATGGAAAATGACTGGTGTGACTATGCCAATTTAAATAGATGAGTGTTGAGATGAGATTTGAAAAGGGAGAGTCTGAGTAGTATAGCATATGTCACAACACAATTTTTCTGTAGTTTTGTCTTCAAAGTTTTTTTTATTAGATACATATTTTTAATAGCTAAAGCAACTCTCTTTCCACTGCACCCACTGCCTGGACTTATAGAACAAAGTGTTACCTTCTTAAAAAGGATCACACAAAATTGTCACATGTAAATATACACAAATTAAATGAAGTAAACCCTGCAGCTTTTTGTTTGTGCTCGAATGCCACCTCCTCTTACAAATTGTATCTGCACAATTTAACATTGCACCACACAAGTCATTTGAAAGAGGTCAATTTGCAATCACACAGCAGATGAAAGTGATGAATGGTCCGGACTACGACTACAATTTGAATTCCTCCTCCACTGGAGCAGAGCTCCCTGTTCTACCTTTCCTCACAATTTGAGACAGATTCCATATAGTGAAGTTAAAGTTACATAAAAACACGAGTGGCTCATATGTAAGACTGAAAAATCAAAAGACAATCATATGAAGTAGAATGAAACTCAGTCAATCTCAAATGCTTTCAAATATGCCCTGAAATATTAATAACCTACTGTATAACAGACCAAAAACTGTAATAATGATTTATGTGTACGAAATGTTGATTGACAATAAGGTAGGCACAACATGTCTTTGTGTACTGTTTAATCTATTCTTTAAATTTAAGAAACTACTGGCTAATTGTTTTGGTATAATTCTGAATGAGGTCTTGGAAATACTTCTGTGTGTTTTTGTGAGGCTGATAAAGGATGATGTAACATTTTGGCAGGAAGTACCACAGCAGAAAAGAGTAAAGACTGGAGAGTATTGCCAAAGCATTATGAGTTTCGATTTGCTTGCCACGGTAAAGCATGAATTCAGTGGCAAAACCAGTCCAGGTGAGGATCAGCAGGAGCAGACAGAAAGTTATTACTTTGGCCTCATTATAGTTTTTTGGGAGGTCTTTCCCCATGTAGGAGAAAACAAAACAAAGGGAGCACAATAATAAAAGTAAAATTGCTGAAGCAGAATTTGCTTTCAAACTCACGTCACAACGAAGTATGATTCTTTCTGGATACCACACTGTTTCATTGTAAGGCTGGGGGGGTCCATGTGAATAGCCAATAAGTGATAAGAGTGCCTGAGTAACAAATATCATAGTGATGATCAGCCATTGTCCGTGATATTTTATCCACCAACTGTAGATGTTGGGAAACTTGGCCGCTATTTTGAAAATGCAAACGATTTGAAAAGAGCGCACAACAAAGCATGCAATACAGACAGAGAAGAACAAAAAGAATGGCAAGTACCTCAGGATGCAATAAGACAGTGTTGGCTTGTCAATGTAAAAGAACACGCTAACACTACTCAGATCGAGGCAGCCTAAGATTAGGAAGCACATTGGTCCCCCAGCAGATCTGACAACAGGAGTGTTGTAGTTAATGGCAAAGAGAACAGACATGGCGAGTGTGATGCCCACCAAGACCAAGGCCCCGACCATGATCAGTATGGCTTCGCCGTCTGTGAATCTGATGTACTCCACCAACCGAAGATTACATGACGTACTTCCTTCTGTAGACCATTCTGTCTCTGCACATGGCATGCACGTGTAGGCGTCCTCTGTTTGACACAAGCAATGGAATAAGTATTGATAAAGAAACAGTTTAATTTTTGCGTGACTACTATTTTAGCAAGACCCCAGTGCACTGCCTGATGCATGGCTTACCTGTGCTGTTCACGTAACTCCCATAAGGGCAGATTTCACAAGTGAAGCAGCATTTGTGGATTCCGTCTTGCTCCTTTGCGTATCCGTCAGAGCATTCTGTGGAACACAGTGAAGTCGGCACCTGCACAACGTGGGGAAAGAAAATACTGTGCAGTGTCTGGAGCTTTTAAGTGTAGTATTATTATTCAAACAACGCTGCATTGTATACTGCACAAAGTAAACGGCTCACCTCTCCATTTGTGTACCATTGAACTTTGCTGCCGTTGATGCAAGAATGGACTGATGGGAAAAAAGTATGAACGCCGATCTCCTCTGCGTCCCCACTCGCGTTCCAGAAGACTATAGAATAGGATCCGAAATTAGGGTCGCCATTTTCATCGAACTGAATTCTATGATTCAGCAGTGTGAAATTGGACTTCTTCAGCGCTGCTAGAACCTGATGTGGAGACAAAGTTCGAATGACTGATGACCTTCTGTGTAAAGATGTTGTTTACGACGTTTGTGCAACAAAAATACATTTAAATGAAATGACCATAGACGTTATGTAACTGAAATAAACCATCTGATTATTTGTATACTTACCATGTATGGGTATACTGTAATACTGCTGTTGCATTTACCGTCTCCACACTGCAAGACATTGTGTAAGGCATGAGCAACAGCGTACGTGGCAGAGTAAACGGCAAAAGAGAAAGACGGATCGATAGAGACCAGACGACTGGCACTGAGGCTTCTGCAGCTGCAAAGTTGATTACAAAACGTCTGCTGTTCTTCACGTCCATACAGAGAATGATCGATAGTTGAATAGATAAAATCACTGAAACCAGGTATCGTCACAACTGATTGAGATACTCCAAGAACAGTGCCAATACTCCTGATTTCTTTCATCTTGAGGAGCCTCTCATTTAAGGACCAGGTGTCCCCTGCTATCCACACTTTGTTGGTGATGTTTAGCTCTATTGCTGATAGAATAAGAGCTTCCGCAATCTGTTTTGGTGCAAAAACAATAATGACAGTAATCATTTGTGCATTGATCTGTTTGAATATCTGGCTGGAATTTGTCTTGTCAAAAAGGGTCTTTGAGTAAGCCAGACAGATGTCAGTGCGGGCAATCTTCTTTTTTAACAACTCCAGGCCATTGGTGCCAAAATCGTCATTGCTCTGAAGAAAAGAAACCCAGCGCCACTTAAAATGCAATATGATTTCAACAATCACATCTATGATGGCTTCATTTGAATGCACTGTTCGTAGGAACGAGGGGAATTTCACTTTCTCTGAAAAAGCAGAGCTAGCAGCTCCATAACTGACCTGGTGATAGAGAGGAATAAAGAAATCTGCATTATTTTCCTTCACAATAAATACAGATATGTCATCTGATCCTTTTTTTTCACTTATTTGTGAAAATTTACCATAGGAATTAGATCCATCATGAAGAGTGGAGCTGTAGTCATGGTCTCACTGCTTGAAAAGGGCCCAACCACTGCAAAGACTTTTGAATATTTGGACAGATTCTTCTGTAGCTCACCCCAAGGGTAGACTGAGCCATTGACTGAAAGGAGGTCAAAAATCCCCGGAAAGTTCTGTGATGCTGAACAGTGGTCAAAAATCTCATATCCAAGAGATACATTTGGCAAAAGGTTGGTGGAGTTATTGATTTCCTCTACAGCAAATCTCATCAACTGAAACCTCCGATAACTTGACAGAGTTAGCGTTTTACTGTGGACATAAGAAGAACAGCAAGTTTGACATCTTTAGACCTTGTGTACAAAGAAAGAGCTGAGACATTGAATTGACATAGAATTGAGGTCAGATTAAATGTTACACAGCAAATTTGATGAACTAGATTGGGTTACATGGGAAGTATAAAGTTTTCATTGTTGGAAAAAGTGTTACGCTAAGAGCTGAGATGTAGTTTCAACATCAGAACATTTCCGTGACTCACCTGGAGCAGTCAGTGGCTTCTGGTCTGATGTGATGGGAAGTGGTATTGTCCTGATGTATATCAAAAAGCCCACCGATCAAATAATCTCCTTCCAGCCAAAATTCTGATTCTGCCACGTCCGTACATTGAGTAAACACACGGAAAAGAGATTCAAGGAGACACAGAAGAATATGGAAGTGTTTCATAGCTGCAGGTATCACTTATTGGTAATGTGGCTTCAGCAGGGATTAGCCTCTGCTTTTAATAAGCAATGTGAGGCTGGTAATGGCAAACCCCCAGTCGTCACTTCCATGCACTTTATGTCCTATTTATGTAAATGGCAGGAGGAATAGTAATGCCATAGCAATAGCATGCAAAAAGTAAAACACTTGTGGACTACAAACAGAATTGAACATCATCTTTATTATTCTTAATAAATATTGAATAAATGTATGTACATACACACACATATGTACATGTAGGTTTAGAAAAATACAGTTTATCATGACTCATCAATCCACATAACTGTGGCTGCTACAGGTTCCCCCACAGAAAAAACTATAGGTCACGGGATGCTACTCCACATAGGACCTATGTAGGGCTGAAGCGATTAATTGATTACTAAATTTCTAAAGAATTAAAACCAGTTTCTGTGACTTTTCGGCTTCTTAAATGTGAATATTCTCTGGATTTTTTGATGCATATAACTAAGAAATCCTTAAAATGTAATCATTTTGGTTTGTGGACAAATCAAAACATTTGAGAACGTCATCATTTCCAGTTCTGACAAACACTGATCGATATTTTTCAACGTTATATGACATTTTTAATGATTACTTGATTAATTGAGAAAATAATCCACAGATCAATTATGAAAATAATCGTTAGTTGCAGCCCTAGACCTTTGGATAGGGTGACCACATCCCAACAAAGTAAATGAAAGACAAGGATTATTTTTATGTGGGACAATGTGGGACGTCCGTTACCAGTGCTGGGTGTCTGTTTAAGTCGAAAGATTGATAATTTACAATAATTTTCCCCCCTCATCTTTCACTGTAAACCGCAGTTATGGTTGTGCATGAAAATCCCAGTAGATCAGTGGTTTCTGAAATATTCACACCAGCCAATAACCAATAACCATGCCACATTCAAAGTCAAATAAATCACCTTTCTGCCCCATTCAGATGCTTGGTTTTGAGTTTCTTACGGGTAATCTTGCCAATCTCTAGATGCTTAAATACACTGCTGCCATCTAATTGGCTGATTGCTTATTTGAATTAAAACTCAGTTGATTATTTTAACTGAAAGAAGTAGCATCCTGTTTAAGCACAGATGGGTGTCTTTTTGAAAATGCACAATTCAAACATAATTGGTTCTCACTGACTTCTCCATAGCAGGAGAGCAGTGAAACAAAAACAATGACAGTCAAGTGTTATGTTGTCTTTTAATTTGCACTACATTCATCAAAGTTTACCTTTGACCTGGAGCTTTTCCTGGAATAAAGCTGTTTCAAGTACAATGCAAGCATTTGAGTTAGACTCAGACTAGTGCAGTTGTTATTTTCTCTTACAGCGTCCACATCATTTAAATAGCAAATGCGCTCGTGGGTGTTTTGGTATTGGGTGGTGCGGTCAGGTGCTGTGTTGATACATTGCGATTCTGAAGCACTTGAGGTGTTCACTGAGTACCTGGCAAATTTGCCATTAAAATAGCAACCTGACATGGTACAAACTGATTTATTGCTTATTCCATACAAAACCTCATATGATTAAGAGACCGTGTACTATCCCTTTGACCTGTGCGCCTGCCCAGCAGACCATTTTTGCCTGACATTAGACTTGCAAAATTCATTTAGATCCATCAAGCGTACTTGAACCATGCACTTTATACTGTGAAACTTACATTCGTAGATTGCTAAAACCGAGCCACTTCTCTGCATCTCCGTGGTAATGCAAGGAAAGAAACAGCTTAAGTTACGATGGTGTAAATTTGTGGCACCAAAAGAAGAAAAAAAAGGTCATTAATTCTCACCACATACTGTAATTGTTAGGATATTTGATCATTTATGTGTTGAAGTTACGTATATAACACTTGTTTTATGGTGCATTTATTAAACCACCGGACACCTGTTACCAAACTAGGTATGAACATATAGGTGTAGGTAGGAATAGGTATGATACGTTGTTTTCATAATAGCTAACATTTTTACAGTTATTATATCAGTTAAAACTAGTTACTGCGTTTTTCAAGGTGAACTTTCACAGGTATAGTGAAATGTGACGTGTAGCTTTTATGAGCGGGGTGAAGAGATGAAGATGGGGTCATGAGACTGTGTGAGATCATAAGCAAATACATACAAATGAAATAATTCAAGCAGGTATCCGTGGGTCAGGCTAAAATGCTACATCCTCTAACAAATGAGTTCTGCACGGCTTAACATTGGACCACATATGTCGTCTGAAAGGAAATCATTTGCAATCACTCCGTGGAAAAGACTCTGCCCTTATCTTCAGGGTGAAGTTAGGAAAATGAAAAGGTTAAATGACACGTTTTCTTATTCAGCAATGATTGTGATCAAAGGGGTTAAAGAGAAATAAATGTGGTCTAATTGATCATAACCATCATGATAAACTGTTCCGCTTGGCCGTGTGTCTTTAATTTCAAACTAAAACAGTAGCAGAATGTATTACTTATTTAGGACACAGACACAAACAAGTTCCAGCAATGGTGTGTAAAAATAAACCACAAAACCTTTGTTCCTGCTAGAAAGAGTTTTAAGTATCACAGGAAATTATTGCTTTTATTGCCACAAAAAATAAGTAATAAGATTAGATAAATAATAAGATAAAAAAGATAAATAAGATTGCATAATGGTAAACTAGGAGACCTTTACCCAATAGTGTTTCAGTGGAAGACATAGTTGGCAAGCTTGATTACACACAGTCTGGTTCCCAGGACTTCAGAGGACATTAACCTTGACTTAAATGAATTTCCTGGAGACTTACTCCAACCTTAATCATAACTACTACTGTCCTAATCTTAACCTCACCCCTCGACATGATTTAACCTGAAAATGTATTCATTTATGTTATGGGGACTTGCTTTTATGTCCCCATAAGGAAGACAATTCCACATAAAGTGACTGTGTAAACAGATTTAGGTCTCCACAACATGAGTAATACACACAGCTTCACACAGCCTTCCTTTTAAGGACTCTGCATTGACTGTCATTCATTAGGACAAAGCCTAAATAACAAAGCCCAAACAAAGCATTATCCCATAATCGGCTAATGCCCAACCCCAGGGTTCCAGTCTCTGATAACCGACGTCAAACTAAGTCTGAGATAAATAAACACACACACACAGTGACCCACAATTATATCGGGTAGATTGCAACAGCAAATAACTTCTTTTAAAAAAATATGAATATGATGACACATACACACAGCGACCCACAAGCATAAGTCAGTGTGTAAATGTGTGCAGTGCTGTTGTAGAACATGTTCCTGTCAGCCTGTTTATCTCCTTTAAGTAAATGATACTCTTTACATTGAAAACTGCATTATTTGTGAGATTTAGAGAACGGCAGCCCACAACAACCCTCTGTAGGACGATGGAAGAATTAGGCATCCTAGGTTTTTTTTCACACAGTACACGGGCTACTCACAGCAGCATGGTTTTCTGGGCTCCTTGCTGATGAGAACACAAATGTAATATAATGTTGTAATACCGTGTTGCAAAATGTAAATAATACATTGCACACAGCACATCAATAACCCGGAGACTTTGGGTCCAACCCCTCCTTTTTCTTCAGAAATAACTTTATTCCAAATGTGTATTTTTAACTTTTAATCAAAGTGGCAGAACACAGCAAATAGGAAGGCATTGTATACTCACTCATACATACATGAATATTTAAATGACCTGATGGACATCAGTTCCACTGTTTACAGAAATAATTTGCATGTATTACTAGATAAATTGTGTTTCCCCTGAGTTGAGAAATATCTTCATTCTTTTCTTGGTCCTGTTAGCATAACTGTTAGCAAAGATGGTGGACACTGTTTACATTCTGGGAATGAGGTCCCGCCCCTCTACGAGTGGGTCTAAAAAGTGCGGAATTAGCGTTGCAGTTTCAAGCCTTGGACCAAGTGTCACTGGTGGGCATGTATCAAAAAAAGAATGAAGATATTTCTCAACTCAGGGGAAACTGCGGTTGGGAAGCACAATTTTCCAAAAATACTACCCCTATTGCAGTAATACAAGGCTAAATGCAAATCGGTGCCGTAGCTACTGGCTAATTGTTTTGGTATAATTCTGAATGAGTCCTTGGAAATACTGCTGTGTGTTCTTGTGAGGTTGAAAAATGATGATGTAACATTTTGGCAGGAAATACCACAGGAGAAAGCAGTAGAGACTGACGAGTACTGCCACAGCATTAAGAGTTGTAATACTGTTGCCACGTGTGAGGTTGTGGTAAGTGCCAAAAAGGACCCAGGTGAGGATCAGCAGGAGCAGACAGAAAGTTATAGCTTTGGCTTCATTGTAATTTTTTGGAAGGTCTTTTCCCATGTAGGAGAAAACAAAACAAAGAGAGCACAACAATACAAGTAAAGCATAATTGGCTTTCATATTCATGTCACATTCAAGTAGGATTTTGTCTGGGTACCACAATGTTTCTTTGGGCTTGGGTGGTCCTTGTGAATAGCCAATGACAAGGAAGAGTGCCTGGGTGACGGATATCACGGTGATGACCAGCCATTGTCCGTGATATTTTATCCACCAACTGTGGGCGTTGGGAAACTTGGCAGCTATTGTAAAAATGCAAACAATTTGAAAAGAGCGCACAACAAAGCATGCAATACAAACCGTGTAAAACAAAAAGAATGGGAAGTACCTCAGGATGCAAAAATAAAATGTTGGCTTGTCAATGTAAAAGAACACGCTAAAACTACTCAGACAAAGGCAGCCTAAGATTAGGAAGCACATTGGTCCCCCAGCTGATCTGACAACAGGAGTGTTGTAGTTAATGGCAAAGAGAACAGACATGGCGAGTGTGATGCCCACCAAGACCAAGGCCCCGACCATGATCAGTATGGCTGCACTGTCTGTGAATCTGATGTACTCCACCAACCGAAGATTACATGACGTACTTGCTTCTGTAGACCATTCTGTCTCTGCACATGGCATGCACGTGTAGGCGTCCTCTGTTTGACACAAGAGACGGACGATTTGTTTGCAAAGTTAAACTTGACTTTTCTCATTTTAAGAAAAGAGACATACAGACGTGTGGAGAGGTCACTGTTGAAAAGACAATTTTTGTAATCTGAGAAGCTGTTATAAACTTTAACTTCATGTCAAACTTTACTTACTTTCTTGCGTAGGTTCACAGTGATATACCCAAAGCTAACTGTCTGATGGCATGTCAGCGAGTCAAAGTGAACAGGGAAAACTAAGCAGCAGTCTCTGATCTCACCAAGGCAGAACATGTTAGCACTTAAAAACGAAGAGGGTGTTTTCACTTGTTTTGATGCGTAATTGCTTACCTGTGGTGTTAATATAACTTCCATCAGGGCAAACTTCACACGTGAAGCAGCAGTGCTGCATTCTATCTTGTTTTTTTCTGTGTCCTGCAGTGCATTCTGGGGAACACCGTGATGTTGGCACCTGTACAGCACAGTTATTGAGCAGGAAAGTAAATATAAATATGGAGAGGAGAATATTATACGGGAGATAAGATGGAGATGCAGACCAGAAATACCTACCTCTCCTTTGGAGTGCCACTGAATTTTAGTGCTGTTGATGACGAAATTGGATGGGTGAAAACTATAAAAACCAATCTCCTGTGCATCACCACTGTGGTTCCAGAAGACTAAAGAATAGATTCCGAACCTGGGGTCACCATTTTCATCAAACTGAATTCTTTGATTCAACAGTGTAAAGTTTGACTTCTTCAGCTCTGCTAGAATCTGACGTGGAGAGACACACAACATTTCACGTTACTAGCACATGTGTACATGTGAAGCTTGTTTACATCAGTTCTATGTTATGTATTGCTGGATTATTTATAGCCTTACTTACCATGTGCGGGTGCACTGTGACGTTGTCATTGCATGTGCCAGCTCCACATTGCAATATGCTGTGCAAGGCATGAGCAATGGCATAAACAGCAGAATACACAGGGAAAGAGAAGGAGGGGTCTGCAGCAACGACATCCTCGGCACTCAGGTTATGGCAGTTGCAAACCTGATTACACAAATTCTGTTGTTCTTCATTCTCACTGTGAGTGTGACTTTTGGAAGAATAGATAAAATCACTGAAACCAGGTATTGGCTTGAATGGCTCAGCGACTCCAAGCACAGTTCCAACATTTCTGATCCCCTTCTCTTTGGGGAGTCTCTTGTTTAAGGACCATGCGTCTCCTGCGATCCACACTTTGTCGGTGAAATTTTTCTGTATTGCTGCCTCGATGAGAGCTTCTGCCGTCCATTCGGGAGCAAACACGATTATTATGTGAACTCTCTGGGCCGTTATCTGTTTGAACACTTGGTTGAAATTTGTATTATGATTGAGTTCTTTGGTGTACGCTAGGCAGATCTCGGTGTCCTTTATCTTATCTATGAACACCTGCTGGCCATCTTTGCCATAATCATCATCAATGTAAAGGAAAGTAACCCAGTGCCAGTTAAAGTGAAGTAGGATTTTGAGGATCACTTCTATGACATCCTTGTTGGGATGTACTGTCCGTAAGAAAGAGGGGAAATTCTGTTTTCTTGAAAAGACAGAGCTTGCAGCTCCATAACTAACCTGGCAAACAAACAATAGACAAACTGTCATTATTTAAAGTTTTAATTCTTAAGTGAAATTGCTGTTCAGGTTTTCTTTTATTAATTATACAAAATATGGCAAATTTACCATAGGAATGAGATCAATCATGAATAGTGGTGCTACAGTCAGTGTCTCAGTGCTTGTATAAGCGCCAACCACTGCGATCATTTTGGACAGATTTGTCTGTGGTGCACTCCAAGGATGGATGGAGCGGTTGACTGAGAGGAGGCTGAAAATCCCTGGAAGGGTGTTTGAACAGTGGCCATGTATGTCAAAGCCAAGCGATACATTTGGCAGAAGGTTGGTGGAGTTATTGATTTCCTCGACAGCAAATCTCATCATCTGAAACCTCCGATAACTTGACAGTATTAAGGGTTCACTGTGAAAAGAGCAAGTGACAGAGGTGAAGGCTGTTCACATGTGGACTTTTAAAAGTATTTCACAGTCATACAGCCTTTGAAATAGCAATTCAGCACATTGACTAAATGTAGTCATTGGCCCAAGTTAAACTAAACCTTATTCATTCATGAACAAGTTAATAAAATATCCATTCATTCCTGAGTCTCACCTGGAGCAGTCGATGACTTCTGGTTTGTCATAGTAAACGGGTTCACTGACACGATGAATATTAAAAAGTCCACCTATCAGATAATCCCCCTCCAGGTGAAACTCTGAGGCTGAGACCGTAGGTTGTGACGAGGCTCGTAGTAGACGTCCCAGCAGACACATCCAAACAAGAAAAGGGGCCATTGCTCGAATTCTCGTTTACCAACCATATGTAGACTTTGCCTTCTCTTTGCCTTCAATAAGCTGGTGACATTCAACCATCAGTAATCATATTTCCACATAACTATGGACATAGTCAAATCAGTATGCAAACATCGCGTGTTGTTACAGGCAGCATGAATAAACCTGCTAAAGAAGGACATGATACAATCTAATCAAAACATATTCAAAATATCAGCTTTTAACATATGCAACAAATATATTTGTTTGAAAACCATGAAAAAGAGACGAAAGAGAAAGTGTTTAAGCGTTTTTTTAATAACTGTAGCACAAGAAAACAAGGACATGCAATCCATGAGAAAGATGTTTACTTAATCAATTTTAGAACCCAATTAACCAATTCTGCTTTTGTCAATTTAAACTGATATGAATTAACAAAAAAAAACCCATCAGGAAACAGTATGGTGATTTAAAGGAAAAAAAAAATCAAATCAAAAAACAAAAAAAAAACACCAAACATATCTTAAAATATATTTATATATATATACAAATCCTCCAGACAATCATTTGAAACATACTTTTTACAGCAAAATGTTGTGATCCCTTACTACAGTGCTGGTCAAAGTCTAACATGACAGATAATCCCCAGCATTTTGACAAAAATGGGGGTTAAAAAAAAATCAAAAAAATCAACTGGTTTACAGAAAAGACAGCGTGATCGCCACCCACTTCATCCATTTGTTATAATAAAAGCTCTCAATCTCTGTTTTCTTATGTTTCCTCTGTAAAAGAAAGAGAACAACAGTTTGCTTGGAATGACTAACAGATTTTTTTTTTTTTCAAATAAACACAGATTATAAAGGACTACAACAACTGGTCTACACAGACTTAAACCTAAACTTTGAAACACAGATGGGCAAAGGTTTCAAAGCAAAAAGGCCATTGCTGTATAAGTGGAATCGCTATATTATGAGATTAGCCCCCTTTTTTTATGAATTAGAGTTGAAAAGTAGTCGCAAAAATGTGTAAAAATCAGAGGGTTACTTGACATTTCGAGCTAAATTTGGATTTTGGTGGGGTGGGGAGTTTGCAAAAACACAGTATCCCATCTGAAGAACTGAATTAAAGGTGAACTACGGGAAACGACATGGGTTGGGTTAAGCAAGATTAGCTTTGGAATATGCACTCAAGTGTGTTGCTGTCAATGATAGTTACCTGGATTGATGTCAATCTAACATGAAAACTGTTTGTGCTGAATAATAACTGGCTTATTTCAAACATGTCTTGAATGTACGTCCAAGTGTAATGTGACTGCATTTGAACAGAGGACAACTGGCTGACACTTAAAAGTCAGAGCAGCTCCACTCTTATGACAAAAGATGACATTTTACAACTGGTGCATTAACTTCAGATTTTATATTAAACATCTTAATTGGTTACTCTTCATTAACACTACTGACTTTCAATATATAGCTTCTTAGAAATAATTAGGAACCAATATATTATTCAAAAGTTGGCAATTTTATTTCAGTTTGGAAAAGGACATGTACTGAAATCACCATCTTTGTGGGGAACTTTTTAAAGAAAATTGAACTCAGACAAATTCACTGCAAAGTGTTTTTTTTTTGCATGGTTCCTTCCTGACGACTTTATACTTACCCCATTGGGTTAAAAATGCAAAAGGCAACACTGAGTTTTGTTTCACTTACTACTGAACAAATGCGAAAAATCCCTAAAATGAGGATGAGGAGGGTCCTCAAAACAGAAAAAAAGGCCAAATGCCAAGACTAATTGGATCCATGCTGTTCATACCATCTAACATGGTGAACAATGGATCTTTTTTTTTCATGTTACTGTTTCACTTACAAAAAAAACGAAAAGAAAAAAAAAAAGAGGAAATCTATTACTCTTGTCACTTCCCACCCGCTGTGACCTTCAGATTTCAAATGAGAAGGAGGGGAAGAAGACTAATAAGTGGGAGTTTTTAACTAGCAAAAGGTTTCCCTGTGTCGTCCTTGCCTTTGTATGTCCTCTTCCCGTGTGTGAAGGGTATGTATCTGTACTTGATCATATGCTGGAGAAAATGCAAAAAAAAGAGGAGAATTAGCAAATGTGCATGCTTACCAATATAAAACAAGGATATGGACAGAATGAGTAAAATAAGACTACATAATAGGCTGGGCAACATCTGCACATTATACATTTTAATCAAATTTGAGGATTAGAGGTCCAGAATGTGACGTTTAGGAGGGCTTACTGGCAGAAATGGAAGATACTACGCATAAGTATGCTTCTATAAGCGTATAATCGCTTTAAAATGAAGACTGTTTCATTCGACACCTTCAGCAGCCTCACTATTAGAGGTCACTCATTCTCACCGATTTTTACACACTAGACCTTTAAGATGTTGTATGTCTACAGTTTCTCTACGTTTATTCTCTTCTTTACTCACAGAAGGCAGCTTTATCAAAAGGGTTACCGAGTCATCTCTGCTCTAATTGTTGTATCGCACAATCTTAACTGTTGCATCTGACAACCAAGTTTCTATAGCTAACAGATGGGTCTCTAGTACAACCAGTCAATATATACAGGGGCATGTAGTGAATAAGTCAGTGAATGTACAGTTTCTTTACCTTGATCTGCCTCTTCATGGTGATGCAGAAGAGCATGATGAAGTACATTACAAGGATAGGCCAGAACACTGGCACGTTGAAGGCATCAAAAAAGGTACAAATCATAGCAATAACGATGCCTTTTGTTGCAGAATGCCTGGAAAGAAAAGAAACAAAGTGTGATACTTTTATTTTACAATATCTTTTGTGCATGAACACCAAGTCACTAAATAGTATTTTGGTATGCTGTGAAGAGGTTTCTTGAGTACATCACAAGAAATAGCTCCATAGTAGAAAATGCAGAAAAGCATGTGTGGAAAACACATTGACTACTCTGTCAGTAAGGCCAACATTACTTAAAATTACCTTGTTGACTGAACATAATATATAATTAACAGTAATAAGCTGCTATTACTGTTTTTTTTTTTAAACTATTTTATCAGCACAGCAGTGAACCACAGTAAAATGAGGAACCACAGTCTTTTCACACACACACACACACAAGACAAATGCTGACTGTAGAATGATGCAAAATGGCTTTACATTCTTCCTGCTTTAGTACACAAATAGACACATAGTTTGCATAAACACAAGACATGCATCAACACATATTTTAAATGAAAAGTAGCATGTTGGGACTTGGGACCCACTGGGGGTGGGCGATATGACCTAAAATTAATATCTGTATTTTTCATCTTTTGAACGGCGACGGTATAATATCACGGTATTCCTTTTTTTGGTACGTTTTGGGAGGAGTAGCCTCCAGAGTGTGAACCACATATCTGAAGCCATCTCTGTCTATAGTTTGAATGGGCACCATGTCCTTTGCGATATATAGCACAATTGCCCTGGTAATCTTTCCATTTCTTACTACTCTTGTCGTAAGGTGCAGCAGCAGTAAGCGATGCTTGCAGGGAAAGCTGTGTAGTCTTGGGACATGCTCCGCTGGTGCTGCTGGTCCCACTTGCGCTCGTTTTGGCCCGGGTTGCCTCTTCATATTCACGGGCGTGCGTGTTTTTTAAATGATGAGACAGGTTGCTTGTGTTTCCACCTCTTGCTGTCACAACACGGCGGCAAACCTAGCATATTACTGAAGTTTGCTCCATGTCGGATGTTTTAAATCCGAACCAGTTCCAAATACAGAGGTGCCTCCTCTTTTTGGAACGGGAGTTTCCTCTCCAGCGGCCTCGGTCTCTCTGTCTGGTTCCGACACTCCACTCATCTCTTTTCAGGTAATATAGGTTACAGGCCCGACCTTTCTTCGTGATGTTTCACCAGTCATTTCTTTATTGATTACCCAGGTTAAGTGCTTGTTACACTAATTAAATGGCCACTCCCTTTTTACCGCCTGCAAAGCTGATACGAATATGTTTTACTTTTTTATTTGCAACAAGATACATAGATATATTGAATGCCTTATTATTTAGAATTAGGCTATTATTGAAGTAAATGCAGCCGTTCAAGGCGCACAATGGATTTATTACGGTATTGCCGGTATTGCAAATCCATGTCGTGGCGCAATGTCACACCGGTGATGACTATGACACTGGTGTACCGCCCACCCCTAAGTGAGGGGCGCCCAAACCATGAGCTGGACTCACCAGAATTTGAATTCAGGCAACCTCCTGATGAAGGGGCGGAACTCCTCGTTCTGCTTGGTAGGAAGAGATGGGCCCTCATCTGCACCAGATATGAGTCACAAGATAATGTTGTGGTTAGTACAAAATGTTTCAATCACGACTTAACATAAAGAATAAAACTATACAAGGTAAAACATAAAACAACCCTAACAGATAAAATGTACAGAACATTCAACTTTTTTTTTTCCAGAATTATGCTGTTGATGAATGCTGTTGATGATAGGTGTTGTTTGATGGAATGACATTTAATCGTGTAGGTAACAACCCACACCATCAACCAAGTGCACAACATAATCCCAAATTATCAGATTGAATCAACTTGCCTTCGTCAAGCAGTGAAGGGTCCACTTTTGGCGACAGAAAAGCAATGAAGAGGTTGAGATGGTAGATGCCCAATGCATATGTTACTATATACCAACCCTGAAAAGAAACATCACCGTGTTAAAAGGCTTTCTGTCCAGTAAACAGATGAACAACTAAAGTCAAGAAGTATCCGATAAACAGTCATTGTCCATTAGTATCCACTAATGGGGATAATTTTTCCAATCCAAGGGGTATTTATTATAAACAATGTATTGCACCGTCTTTCAGTGTGTTTAATGAAACAATAATCCACTCATTGATAGTTCTTTGAGACAAAATTAAACATGAACTTTTTTACTGTGTCTACTTTGAGCAGCAGCAACAAGACAAACATTTTTTGTAATGATTTGTCTTCCAGGCTACATAAATAATTAGAAGAGGGAAATGTCAGGTAGAGTATGCCACAGGCTGGGTAAATCAGCTTGCATTTTCTAAATTCCGTGAGCAAATAATAAGATATAAAAAGGTAAAACACTAACCTGTAGTATGTAGACTCTGATCATATAGACTGCAGTAAGTAGTAAAGTAGCTGCCCATCGCACTGCATAGAAAGGCGTTGACTTGTCCAGCCATGACTGATAGACCTGTGAAAAAACACACAAAGGAAACAAAAACAAGTCAGAAACAACCTTATCACACCCTGGAGCTTGTCTGTTTCATTTTCACTTTGCAGGAAATTAATATTACTATTATTCAGTGACTGTAATTGCCCTAATTACATTTAATGAATGATTGAATGAACTGATGACCACCCTTCCACTTACAGTGCAATGTAGTGATGACACTTTACCAAGAATCCAAGTTATTATTTTAACTGTATAGGAAATAAATGTAAAGCTAAATTTTACCACATGGGACATTGTCACTGATCATTTTACGACGATACAGTACAAAAAGCATTCAATTAACGTCACTAACTTGCGACATTTCACTTCATTTGTATGAGTAATATAATCTGGTAAAACATGTTTTTTCTGATTCTCTTGAGCAGACACAAGATAATTGCAAAAATCCAAAATGTTTCATTCAGTTAAAAGGAGAGTTGTACCGTTGCAAAATGTGCCCATGATGTAATAAAGCAGTGGGCTGTAAATGTAATACCAATCTAACCATTAGTTCAAGAGCTGGTGCTTATGGAAAACTCTGGAACAAATCCACAACACAATAATTTTGAAGAGAGTTAGTGGTGTGATTTTTTTTAACCGATAACCATTTAAGAGTTTAGCAAAACATCTAAATAATTAAACTTAAGGCGACTCAGAAGACTCGGTGATTGATGATAAGGAGAAAAGGAGATGATATGCGTTGTGGTCTAAGAGACATGTTACCTGTCCAATCCTTGTGAAGAAGGCAGCAACTAAAGATGGTTTCCCATGGATTGACTCCCCAACACTGTCCCCTTCTGACATTCTAACAGACAAAAGACAACATTTAAGTTAGTGGTGCATGATGGGTAGTGTACAAGTTAATAGGCTAATGTGGTTGAAATAGAATGTTGCAGCTGCAGGGCAGTTACACTAACAAACATCCCCCACTCTTGTAAATATTTGCTGGAATTTCAGGTTTGTAAGAATATAAAATGTAATAGTCAACTTGGTTTTTATTGACACACTATCAACACTCAAAAATTCTTGAAACACATGATCATCATCTTCAATGATGATCATGTGTTTTAAGAATGACTAATAATGATAAACTGACTGATGTTTTATGCACTTAAATGACAAACAAAATATCCATTAAGACGGGGTAAAGGAAATTTGTGACAAGCTTATAGAAGAAACTGATATTAGAAGCTAGAATATGCTGCCATCTGGCAATACCTGTTTCCTGTCTGGTATGACTAGATCAGAAAGATACCCACATAACTAAGTGACATGAGGTTAATGAACTGCAGAAAATATAGTATCTATGGAATGTAGGGGTAAGAAAAAAACTACATTCTTTAAGCCTTATTATTTTCCCCTGAACAATTATGAGGTATGTGAAAACGCAGTCATGGATATTGTCTGAGGCAACTGTATCTACTTAATGCTCTTAGTAAATTCATCCAGATATTTATTTATAGATCAAATAATACACAGAAAAATACAGAATTCACAGAAAAATCTAAGCATCGAGAAGCCTCCATAATGGTTATATAGCCGAATCGCAATTGAATTCTTGAGGTACGTAGATATGTCCTCAACAATTGATCAATATACATTAAAAAAAAATAAGTAACACAAACAATGGCGACACATTTCGACTAAATATCGCAAGATTGATCGTTAACTAGTGAAGTGTCCACCATTAGTGTAGTTAGGAATCACGTTACGATAGTGTAAGATACACAGTTATTGTCAACTAGCGTTACTTTTACATGGAATATACAATGAGCTATATTTAAATGTGGCGTTGATGAAAAAGGCAAGACCGTGAAGAAATGGTAGCTGTTGCGGCTTGCTAACGTTACCAGCATGACTGGCTAACCGGCTTTACGGAGTCATGGAGGCAGATTCTACGAGATGTACATAAATTACCGTTTCTGTGGACAAAACAAATACAACAACTGCTACAGACGTTATGTATGTGCTATTATTACAGGGTTATTCACGTTGCAAATTAGCCCTCGATATAGCTAACGAGCTACCTAAATGTACATTGCCCTTTCGCCCAAATTGTTTGTGTGGGTTATGTAGTCTTTGTAAAGGTTCAGCCGATCCCAGTCGGCCTTAAAATTAAAACAGGAAACTGTATTTCCCATAATTCAACCGCACAGGACGTTAAAGCCCCAGCAGCACAAAATGTAGTTCTCGGCTCGTTTTTATGAACATTGCACTGAACGTGTATTCTGCAAATGTTGAACTACAAGTACCAGCGATGACTTTGAGAATCTGACAACTCACTTCCGGAGGTACAGTGTAGGTTGCTACTGACTCCAAAGCTAGCCATTCAACCCTGAGCGAATTTACAAAACTAAACACTACTAAACACATCAGCATCCACTAAATTATACAGTTTGTTTTAGTTTGTGTCTTACTTGCAATGCGTCGCCGTGTGTATTTGTTGTGCCTGCAAATGCAGTGAAATAATCAATGACACTCGTTTCTTACCTGATACGGCCGCTGTTGTCACTACCCGGCTCTACCTAGCTAGCTAATCGAACCACGTCTCGCGCAAACTGGTGGTGTGGTGAACACGTCAGTACTTCCGCGAGGACTCCAACGCCAGACAAGAAAAGAAGACCCCGAGAACATCGAACCACCTTAGATGCCACAGGAGGACTCAAGTCAAGTCTCAGCTCATTTCCCTTGTGTGGAGTTCTATTTTACAGCAGGTATGATGGGGCTCAACGCTTCATCCTTTAATGTAAGATATCATGTGTGATGTCACCAGTTAACATTAAAGAAAAAGCCAATATGTATATGAAGGCTTTCAAGAGCATTCATAATCCAAGCTCTCTGGGGGTAAATTGTTTAATGTTGAGGGAGGAAGCCTTAAAACAGAAAAATAGAAATTAAATTATATTTGTGAAGAAAGCTGCTTCCTTAACCATGAAAGAGACCAAGTATGCTGGGCGGGAAGGCAGGATCGATTAACTTCAGTGACTGAAATAAAGGAAACTTCTGTAACATCAGGAATATGGCATCTCGTTATTTGCACTTAATGGTGCCATTACATCACTTCGATTAAGAGGTCCAGGGGGGCAATTAGTTTACCAATGTTTGGTTGTCTTATAAAGCAAGTTGTGGTCTTCAAATATCTGGATGTGAGGATGGAAGAAAAAATGGACATGGAAATCCCATGTGGATAAAGTAAATAATAAATATGAAAAGTTTCTTTGCAAACTGTTGATAAGAGAGGATCATGGATCAGGATGAGAAATCAAGAGCCTGTTCTGACTTGTTTGTTGAAATCTTGTGTTCCATATTCAGGGCTGAGAAATTGGTTGTAATATGTACATTCAAGTGGGACACTCAGTTGGAGGAAATTAAATGTCCGATAAACTGGCTAAAAAAAGTGCTAGCCAGGGAAGTGATAGATCGAAAGGTTTGTTTGGGAAAGAATGAATATGTCAGTGTCCGGAAAGAATGGAAGGGACACGGGTGTCCTAACGAAACTGAGATTGGGGAATAGTAGATTAGCCTCATCTGAAAATGATAGGAAAACAGCCATATGGGTTGTGCCAGTGTGGACGTTTTTTTTCATTGATCTTATATATACTATTTATGCTGTAAATATCAAGTCCATACTGTGTATCTTCTGCTGTCTATAATGTACATTCTACATTCTATTTTAAATATTTTTTAATAAGTGTGAATATCTTTGTATATTGTAATTTTCTTTTTGTTTATTATTTATTATCTTTATCTTTACTGTCTTGCTGCTGTAACTATGTAAATTTCCCCACTGTGGGACAAATAAAGGATTATCCTATATTCCTAAATTTTAAATTAACACTCAATATATGTAAAATAGGACGTCACACTATGGCACAGCAATAATAGTATATATACAAAGCACAAGCAGCATAGATAGCCATATGAGACATATCCATGGTGGCATTATCCCTACTCCTTACACACAAACACACACACATCAACAACAAGGTTTTGAGAAAAAGTGAAAACAAAAAGAAAACAAAAGGTAGACATTAACGAAAGGTTATTATTTTAATATCCACAATTTAAAAAAAAAACACTGACCTTTACAACCTCATAAACTAATGTACATTGATGAACAGTAGTTACACACATCTTAATATTTATTAAAACATTACCTGGAATATCAAAACAAAGTACTGTCAATATTTACATTATGATAATGCATAATACTGATCATAAGCACAAAATGATCCCAAATGATTTTACTTTTAAAGCATTTAAAGTGCTCTTTCTTTGACCAGTTAGTGGTTAGTGGGTCTGAGGGCCTGAGCGAATGACTGCAGTTCTGGTACAGATTATTATCATGGTACAAAGTCAGGTACTTACAACAAACATATTTGACACCTTACTAAGATTGCACCGTGGTTAATCATGTTAAATGGCAATCTAGGAATAAAACTGGAATGTTGCTATTAAATATCCACAATCAAGTGCCATGAAGATACACACTAGGTACACAAATGGCTACAATCAGAACGAAGACCCTGCCCTGCAAGGTTTTTAAAAAATATACAGAGAAATGCTACTATCTTGTCTAGTGTCTTGATATACAGGTTTGCCATTTTATTATTCACAACTCTGATTAAGTCCCTATAATTAAAATATAATACTGTTGCAGATATTTTCGTTTCAGCTGTTTCTATGCATTTTGCATTAATGGACTCAATGACATTTGATATTACTGGGTGATTTTGGTTTCCATTCCGAGTTTTCTTGAATCGGCTACATGCTGTTTTTTTAGCAGTGTCATGGTAAGAAGAAGACCCGGGTTCGTGACCTGGTCGTTTGCATGTACTCCCCCGTGTGTGTGTGGGTTTTCTCTGGGTTCTCCGGTTTCCTCCCACAGTCCAAACCCTCAATTCTCAAATGGAGGATAAAGCGGTAGAAGATTGATGAATGAATTCATGAAATCATAAGGGCACACTGAACTATAGAGATCAGCATGTTATCATGTCCAGTAAAAATATACACAAGCGTGTCTTCCGCATAACAAATTTACCATTCACCTGTTGGGTTTTAACAGGAGACACAAATAAACTAAACATCAATTTTGAACCGCTTCTAGTCTAAAACATTTACCAGTTACAATATGTACATTTGCACAAGCAAAGTATGACTTAAAGAACAATAAATAAGTCAGCTGAGAACTTAACATATCCATTGTGAGCTTCTACTGTTGCTACAGCGGATTATAAATGAAAGCGGATGCTGTTATTGAAAAATGTGTAATCTGTTATTGCACAGAGACCCAACAGCATCCCATTACCTAAGGTAATCAACATTTATACCTAGCATTTTTAAACATGGAGTCCAAACAGTTTGCGTTTCCATTGGAATCTCCTTAACAACTGAATTGTCACATTGGTAGACTTGAGATGTCCTTCGTGTTACCTTATGGTCAGTCTTCTGGGTGGAGCAAGTGTTCAAGCGCAAAGTAAAGATAGCACAGGAAAGTGCTTTAATACAACAAACATGTCCCGCATTTGATACAGAACTTGGTTTTCTGCAAAATCACGGACAGATTTACAACAGCAACACCCAACTGCACATTTGAAAGACCCTATCCACACGTTTTCTACTCCATAAATTGGCTGATTATGATTCTGCTGCCAAAACAGTCCTGAGTTCTCTTTAGGCTCAGTGAACATCACTCTCCATGAACTCCTCTTTGATGGAGTTCTTGCTACGTGACATCTTGCAGTCAGGCATATCGAAACCAAAGTCGGCCCACTCATCAGCACCTGATGCCATCCCTGATGTCCCAACAACACCTGACCTGTTGGGGATAGTGATGGTGTGGCGGACACGGAAGTGTACAGCCTCCATGACGCGCTGGCGTTGTAGTTCCCCACCGGCAGCCCCAATGGCTGCCATCGCTGAGGCAGCCATGTTGCTGCTGGAGCGAAGAAGCTGCTGGCCATGGTAGTCATGGTGATGAGAAGAGGTTGGAAGTTGGATGGCAGCACCTTGTTTCATGTCCTGCAGACCCCGCCAGATGGCGAGGCGGGACTGCTCTGGTATCTTCAGTGCACCTAAATCCTGACAAAGACACAAACAGACATGGAAGGAGCGTGAGACAGACACAAAGTCAGAACACTGTAATGGTGCAGCCTCGTGTTTTTGCTGGTGGACACAACCAAACCCTGCTTATCAAAGATATTAATCCACAGCATCTCTCACTTTAGTCATTTATTAATATCTTTTTGAACAGATGTTTTACAATAAAACATTTCTCAAGTTGTAGGGACACAATTGTGTGGACGTGAGTGCAGGAACAGAGTAGTTACCTCCATGGAGAGAGTCTGAAGGTGGTAGACAGACTGGAGGCCTTGGGAGGTGAAGTACTCAATGAAGTTCTGACAGCCCAGACTGGTAAGAAAACTGTACGGGGAGAAAAGCAGGGATGCTTAGACTGTCATTTAATTCAAATATTAATACACTATTAAAACAAAACAAAAAAATTACTTCATCAACAAAAATATCAACTTTTTGTCAGTTGCAGCATTTATTTTGAGACAAATTTGATTTAACTTGGTTGCATCCCGTTATGTGACCCGCTTTTCAATCTATTATTAGTGTATTTGAAAGAGTTTGGTTGCCTGTTTGCCTCTACATCTACAGAAAGTATACATCTTGATAGATGTAGTGGATGTTAAACCATAGACATGCATTTATATTAATGATTCATAAGGCCATTCTTGCTTTGGTGAAGAACCTTTATTATAAATACATGAAAAGTTAAGGTTTTGGCAAAACATACAATGTAAAAAGAAGCTTTCTGTACAAGTTAACTGTAAAATAAACAATGATCTAGAAAATAAAAAAAAGTCTGATGTATCAAAAATGTTAAATGTGTGTTAGTAAACAACTGCATTGACAAATTATCTTAGGAAAAAAAACAGTTTAAATTAAATACAACTTAAACAATGAAAATCTTTTTAGAAGAAAAAGAAAATTCACTATAGTGCATTTCAAAGGCTGTATACACAGTGACACAGTGAGAATGATTTTAGATGTAAGTGTATGACACAGTTTGGCCTTTTAGGTGACATAAACTCCTCTGACAGCCATAGTGGAGGTCAACTCTGGAGCAGCTTGGCCATATGAGCAGAGTTAATGGACATGAGCACCATGTGGTTTTGACACTCATCATAGGGCAACTATTCGGAGCTAATTTTGGTGAATACACCAGATGCTTTGTAAATTACTTTCAGACAATTAACAAAGACATAGACAAACACAATTACTTTGTACTACTTTGTACTACAGGACAGTTTTGTGTCATCAGGGCCAAAATTTGGAAGCAGACAAACCAAAAACACCCTTTTATTAACCTATCCATTTTTTTTGCTGTATTAATGAAACAGACATCAGTTACATAGAGCCAACACTTCAATGCACCTTCTTTATGGCACCAGCCAAGTCTGTACAAAAGCAGCCATGCTCAAATCAAACTGTCTGTATAACACACTTCCATCTGGACACATTTCACTGCGACAAGTTAAAAAAAAAAACAGTTTGGCCAAATTTGTTTAAACATAGTCAAACAAAAGTTGTTGTTTTGGCATCAACAAGTGCATCTGATTGTCTGCTGGCCTTTTACAGGAGAATAAAGTAGGAGTGTCATTGGAGGGTGAGGTACCTGACAAGGCTGGGGTCAGGATTATATGGAGGGGGCGGGCTGCAGTGAGAAGCAGACACTATAGTCTGACTGCTGTGGCCACCGTTCATATCACCGTTGCCTTGCATGTGGTGACTGTTGAGCATGTTTGAACCTGTGAGACAGGGAGAGCGGTCAGTAAATAATCAGCAGCAATATTGATGGCAGAGCGAACCGTCCAAAACGCTGTCTTTACTGTCATATTTCCCTTTTGAAATAAATTGGTTTGCTCTATTACACACAGAGTAGGTACTCACTCATATGAGCTACGGAGGTGGGGGCAGTGGGGTGTTGCTGGAGCTGCTGCCCCCCCAGCTGGTTGGCTGAGGGCATTTTGTTGAGGCCGCCGTGGCCATGGAGCTTGTTCATGTTGGACAGTGGAGAGTACGAGGATGGGGATGATATATGACTCCTGGAAAAAGGCAGAGTCATTTGGTAGTGAGGGTGTGTTTGTGTTAGACATCTCCCAACAATCTCACAAATTAACAAAGTGCATTTAGCTTTTTGTGTGGAGTCTATAACCTTACCGTCATGTGGAAAAGTGAGCCATGAAGAAGTACGTGGTTATATTTGTGTGTATGATCAAGACCATTGCTGATCATTGCAGTCACGTGTGTTTCTGCACATGTACTAATGGTTGTGCCGTACATGTATGTGTGCTTGTGCACATGCATGTGTGACGGAGTAACTCACGGTCTCTGCAGCAGTTGCTGCTGTGTTTGTTGTCTGTAGGACTCCACCAGCTGCTGTGGCACCAATTCAACCAGCTCTAAACTGTCTTTAATCTTCATCAGCAGCTCGAAATTCTCTCTGCCACGAACCTGCGGCCAGTATAATACCAAACATAAGCAATCGTACCTCTCAACGTTCATTGGTTTCAGTATTTCATGCATAAGTGGAGGGGCTGAATCCTCCATATTCCTCAATATCTATATATTCGTATAATAATGAGATGGCTTGTTACTTACAGGAATATAGTAAATCTCTTCTTCTCCGTGTCGTCTCTTCCTCATGTTAATGTTCGGACTAGGAATATTTGGCGGACTCTGTTTAAAATCTGAATACAATGGAATCATAGTTAAACAGGTTTCAAACACATTCCACAACAATGGCGACAACGTCAGATGTTTCAAAAGCTCTACTCACTGCGCTTGCTGGCGCTGCCATTTTTGGCCACACTGTCATTCAGAGCCTGTTGTTCCCTGAAGTGGTCCTCGTCGGCTTTGCGGTCTCTGCCGGGACACGCACATATCCGACCTTCAAAGGACCTTCTGCCCAAGACTTGACCACTGGAAATGTGATAGGACATAAGAAATAGACTCATTAATGTGGATTAATGCCCTGAATACATCACAGAATGCCCAAAACAGGGAAATTCCATTAAAAGGGCCATAAATAAATACATATCATTATTACTATTTTTTCCACGCAACTTTTTCACGTTATATAAAAACACCTGAGAAAAAAGTACTTAAAAAGTTTAAAATCGGATTGAATTTGTGAAATTTGGAAATAGAAAAAAAATGTCTAATTCTGTGACCTCTGCACAGTTATTGCTACTTTATAACCCTTCTAAAAATTTGATATACAACACATGAGAAGATGAAAAAAAGAATGCAGTTTTTTAAAGCTTGAATATGTGACCTATAACACACACACCACCAGGATGTCCATATAAGGAGTTGTGTATTATTCCCATGGCAATTTACCAAGGGTGAGCCTGCGGCACAGATGGCACAGTGACCACTCAGAGTTAAACTGTAGTGTGTGCATGTGTGTGTTACTGACTTACTCCCTTGTCTCCAAAGTGATGATGATGAGGATCGGTCTCCTGTTCATGCCACCCACACAGCTGCTGTTGCACATGAAGTTGTAGAGGATGGTGGTAAACTCAGTCCCCACCTGCAACACAAAACAATGAATCCCAAAACAATAAGTGAATACCTCTGGTTTTAAAGCAGCTGCGTGTCACTTCTGATGAGTTTTTAGTTGTTGATGTTGTTATTATTTAGCCTCTGGTTGGTCTTTGTGTACAGAAACAATGTAACACAGCAGGGGCAAAAATACTTTGTTGTGTTGACTGGACTGTATTACTGACAATATGACTGATCCGCCACTAGAGGGCAGTGCTACAGCACTCGTTCATGCTGGGAGACAATTTTGGTAATCATTAACTTCACCAGTGATGATTCCTCACTTTTGGGACTCAGTGTACATGGCGTCTATATCTATACACGTGTCTCTTTTTTTTCCCCTTTTACAAATCAGTAAATAAACAGTAATGACCTTGACTGACCCATTGACTTGAACAACAACACTTGGCTTAGTAATGGGGACACATTTTAAAAAACATTTAAAATGTGACATCTGCTTCTTCTTTTCTTTTTTTTACTAAGCCAAAATCCTCGTTTTAATGTCATGAATTTAAATACAAAAGAATTGAAGAGAGTGCATTTCACTTATTAGCAATTCATAGATAACAAGTTGCGCATTATACAATGTTCTTTCTTTATACAGAAGCTGATGAACCACCAACCTGTGGAGACTCATAGGGCACGAAGACGCTCTGTCGGCCTGTCACTGGGTCGTCCACATACTGAGACAGGTTATTCCCCTCCACCCGGATCAGGTGACTAGCTGGGGCTGCTTGACCTTTGAGAAGAAAGATGGAAGAAAGGTAAGGATGCATTCTGCTTGCACATAACCCAGTCTTGTTTTGGGTTGTTTTTTTAACATTTGAATGCACACAATGTTTGTGCTCATGGAAGAATTTAATATCTATCATATCTATCATATCGCTGTGTGATTACCGTCATTGAAGTCCCGCCCTAGTTCATGATTGGGGCAGCGTTTGACCACTTCTGTGACATGCTCTGCCTTCTTGTAGACAGGCATGGCTCTGATGATGCTGCCATGTGGAGGAGAGGAGGACAGTTTGATCTGGATCGGACAGGTTTTGGCAATCTGACAGTAGAGCTTCTTCAGCAGGGGAGAGTACTGGGGGGGGAGAGAAAAAAACACAAGGAGTCAGTGGACTCTAGTCAGCGATCTGAGTTGATATATGGCAACTATGAGAGTCTGTGTGTGAGTGAAAGAGCAATTTACATGAGTTTGTCAGAACATCAAAATCTTTCAGTCACCTGCCCGACAAAGTGCTGATTGCCACTGTGACTGTGACTTATAAGCAAGTCAGAATCAGAACTGTTAGGTAGAAGTGAATTACCTCGCATTTACATTAAAAAAACGACAACAATTTAAAATGAAGACAATAAAGACCCACGTTTTGATCAGTATTCTTGTGAAGTTGCTGTGTGGATAAAAGGGCATAAGGATGTACTATCACAGATCCAAAGGCTGCTTTTATAATGAAATAACATGAATCTATATGCATTTTAAATAACAGAACAAATAAAAATCTCTGTGACACTATGATGATATGACATACGTGATGCCGTAATGATGGTATATCTTCATGATTCATGACTGAAGAACAAACTGTATCATTCAAGGAGAGGGAGAGTATGACAGGGAAGAGAGAGAGGGGGAAATACACAACTATAAAACAGTCAGCGCTAAATTGTAGTCTGTGTTGTAAAAGTAATTACTCTGTTATTAGAATAAATAATTATTATACAGTAGGGCAGGTTTGTGGGTAGTAATGTGAGGCGCTGCAGATGGCAGAAGTTCAAAAGGACAGACTGAAAAAAAATGTCTCCGTATGACTACCAGCTGGGGGAAAAAATGTAATGGGCGATAATTAAAAATGTTGGAGATATTTAATGTAACTATGTTACTATATGTTAAAGCCAAGTATTTAATAATTCCTCAGTTTACGAGCATCTACACACACCCACACGCGCACGCGTGTAACTGCCTGTTCAGACGCATCCAAAGACACACGGACAAAAGCCTCAACATGCCCCAACATAATCACAAAATCTGAAAAATCTCCCCCACAGAAATCAAATTGGGACCTTCCAGAAAAAAAACGAAGACCGTTATCCTGTACGGGCTTGTTGCAATGAGCTTGAATACAAACGATATATACGGCTCAGAATTTGCCATATACTGTGTAGCTATGTAGATGAACAGAACATATGTGAAGTACTGAGCTGGACAAATTGACCAGTTAAATTGTCTGAATCTTAAACATCATAACAGATTATGTTCACAGTTTCAATTTGGAGAAGCTCGTGAAATGACAAAAATACTTTAAACCTTAAATGTGCAATGTCTTCAAAAATAAGCCCTGCTCAGCCTCTGCTTTTCATATCAAAGCTGAAAGTCGCTGTATAAAGATTTCTGCTGCATTATTGGAATTGTTGTATTTGCTTGACCCTTAGACCCCATTAGGGTCCACATTAGGGTCCACAGGGTCCACATTAGGGTCCACTGATTCACTTACAACTCTGTCACTTGCCAGTAGAGCTTCACCCCTTTCTCTTCCCGACCCTGTTAAAAGTCAATCCCCAATTTATCTTTTACTCTGATGCCACTGATGCAAAAGACGCTCCTGCACCTTATCACCACTTACGATATCCAGGGTGTTAGGGTTTTAAGATTTTTCTTTTCCATAAATATCCGCTCAGTCCTTTTACAGCTCTACTGTAAAAGGACAATGTGACACTGATTATTCCGACTCTGATTTGATGTCCTGACGGGGGCTGGGAAAGAGTAGTCACACCAAACACTGCTTGGATTTTGTGTTGTGACACTGTTACTAAGCCCCTCAATACACAACAATACACATATTGCAGACTCTCTCTCTCTCTCTCTCTCTCTCTCTTTCACACACACACACACACACACACACACACACCCTTAGCCATGAGCACTCCCTTGAAGGCAATGGAAATACCTGTGCACAACATTACCTTTTCCCACCTTTCTTTCCCTGACAAGTCCCAACACTTCTTCCATACCATGAATAAATCATTTCCCTCAGATACAAGCAGGCAGATGGGCGTCTTTTATTGACAGACCTATTTTTGTGTGACATATGCATTTAATCCAAAGTTCTTTCTTTCCTCCATAATTACAACGCACCATTCACTCCTTTAATGATTGAAAAGAAGAATACGGTAAATCGTGGCGATGGTGAAGTGAAGGCAATAAGAGAGGCTTCAAAATATTGACAAATGATGACACAGTGATCATGTGACATATTCCTCATATTTATCGACATAGTTGGTCCTCTGAGCTAATATGTTGTTTGCCAGTCAACAGCTATATTTCTGCAGGTTAACTGAACTTAGGTTTTAATAGAGCGGATTATACTGGAGACAAATCCTCATCTCGAGTCACACAAATACCATGACTCAGTGGAAGAAGGGCAGCGGTTTGATCCACGGGCTCCACTAGTCAACCTATGACTGATGCGTGATGGAAAAATGCTGCATAAATGCACTTTATGAATGTGCGAGTGTATGGATGAATGTCAACAGTATGTGCTATATAATAGTGCGGACCATTAAATGTATAGCAGTATATGCAGCCCACTGATTCACATAACAACTTTTAGCTTCTTGTATTGCTCATGCCAGCCAACCACAAATGATTCCAACATATAACAATTCCATGACTCTCCCTGAGCCCAGCAGTAGTAGAAAAAGTGTAGGTCAGCAGTTTGATGACACTGTTTTCGAACATGTCAGAGTTCGTTAACGAGTCATAAATGACTTCTGTCTCCAGTCTTCCGGATGCAGAAGCCGTGGTGCGATGTCTCAACTCGTCCAGCGCACAAGCTAGTGTGCACATGCACCGACAATGAATTGGTATGCACACACATGCACATCACTTGGTGAGGTCACCCCCACCGCCTCCCTCCTGTACGCCTTTTTGTCAGAATGAAGCATTAATAGAGGAAGTACAGTATCTATGTGATGCGTATCCTCCTGTCCAGACAAGAGATGCATCATATTCACACGTGTGTGATGAATAAGCTGGGCTTTGTTTCAGGACACTGAAGGATCAAAGGATGGAGAGGAGGGAGAAAAGCGCGAGGACACACACCAAATCTTCTACGTGAGAGGCAAAAGAAACTACAAATATTCAGTTCAAACAAGGTCATTTGCTGATTTTGAGACACAATGTTAGTGAATTAGTTACGTTTCAAAGCACTTTCAATGAAAATGTGTGAGAGTTTTGTGTTAAACACTGTCCTTGTTGTGGGGGAAAAACAAGCTCCTTCTCAACCCTGTACTTCAGACAGCATGTACAGAGGTTACGATGCAATATCAGCAAAATAATACAAGGATTCTTTAATCAAATGTGCCAGAAACCAAGACTTCCCAAAACCATCCATCCATCCATCCGTCCATCTATTCCTGCTTCTGCACATCAGACCAATGTAGACAGGCCCCGACAGGCTCCTGGAGACAAGGTGATAATTGCCAGACCGTCATCCATATACACAAGCAACAACTTGCCCGCCACAAATTCACTTAAGTGTCCAAATATCGAATACATTTATGTGTGCGTGTACACACACATGCACACACACACACAGTAATTGCAGTTTGCCTTGAGACTGTGAAATGTGGGAAGATGTAGAGACTTATTAGCCTTTTTTCTTCAGATTTTAACCTAGTTTTCTTAACCCTCCTGTCCCTTTTCACCTGTTTCAATCAATATTTCAGCCTCATAAAAAGGAAAGGTTTGTGTATTCAGTTGGAAAGTATTACAGTAGTACATCGAGTGTAGCAGAATAGACGTATATACTGAAGAGAGGATACTGGATAAAACCTATTGCCTTCAAGCACATATACTGGGTGACTATACTGTATATAGGACTTGCATTTGCAGGTCATACATTTATGGATGACTCCTTGTATTTGCAGTGGTGGTGGCATCTGAGCACTGACACTATGACAAAACCAAAATATCCACTGTTTTTCCAAATGTGATGGTGGTCAGGAAGGCCACTGGTGGTGGGGCTGTGGAGGATGCACGAGGAAAGGAGGGGAAGGTTGCGTTGAGTGGGGACATGTTGGGACCTGCATCCTAACGGAGAGAAGCTAATAGCTGGGAAAAGCAGCCTCGAAAAGCTGCCGTGCAGTGCATGTTCCGACCTGTGTGTGTATCCCCAGCGTGCGTGCATGCGCGCACACAATCACACAAACTGAAGTCTGAGCGTATGAAAAGGAGTCTTATTATTTGACAAGACATGGGTGTTACATCTCATTTCCAGCCACAGTGACGCTTGCCTGGGTCCAAGCCAAGGAATCATCTTCAAGGGCTGAGATAGCGGCATAGTTTCAGAGCTATTATCACTAATGCTCAGTGTCTTGACTAGACAGGAGGGGGACTGGAGGATTACCAGGCTAGCTTATGATGGGCTTGGATGGACTTAGTGCATGTGGAAACATTTTGATAGATGAAAAAAAAGCCTCTTCTTCTCCTCTTCTTCTCCTCCTCCTCCTCTCCTCTCCTCTCCTCTCCTCTCTCCTCCCGAGAATCAGATGTGGACTGCCTTGGTGTAGTCACCTGTAAACAGCCACCTTTCTGGGAGGCATTTGGAGACTAGGTAACTGATTATAGTCAATATGCCCCTATAGAGTTTGGCATTCCCCTACTGCCTGAGGCCATAGGAAATCAGCAAGAAACCCACATTGTTCGCTCCTTTATTCAAACAAGGTGACTCAATTTGGTTCAGGTAGTTGTCCTTTTTTGAAAACATGTTCAAACATTGGCTTTAGTCTTATTTTGCATAAACACACACACACACACACACACACACACAAATCCTCATCCAACCCTGGTGTTATTTTGGGGGGAATCCCCTCCCATTAGCCGACTGGTATTCATTCCAAAGGCCTTGACCGTAATCTCTTTTCTTTTCTTTTCTTCTCTTTTCACAACCATCACTTCTAAAACGGCCTGCCCTTGATCTAAGCCCTCAAAAGCATTTTCACACTGAGCTCAAATGTAGCTTCCAAGTAGCCCCCCTCCCCCGTTTAAATTCAAATCAGCTCCTAAACGTTGTCAGTTTAGTCAAGAATGTCTAAATACTCTTGCCTGAATTTCAAGAAAGAAGAATTACAGCAATACCTGCATAAGGAAATCACTTCACACAGTGCCTTGTTGCTTTATAGTTACTGTATAATAATCCTCAAATACCTCTTCTCATACTTGGTCAATCTTATAATCAAGATAAAAACAAAGCATTACTGTAAACTCCATAAAAGCTATGAGCAATCACCTTTCTCCCTCTTATTCTAATCCCTCCTTTTTTTAATTGCAGTAGAGGCAACTGAATAATCATAGGCTTGCTCAAAGTACTTTCTGCTGCCTCATCATCTGTATCATAAATCATGTGACAGTCAAAAACTCCATTGTAATCTGGGATACAATGCTACAACTTGAGGTGTTCAGGCAGGTAGAATGAAGGCTTTTTCCTTTGTTGATAAAACCGGGATCATCTTGAAGTTATCGTCTACACAAACCAAATCCAAAGAAAGTCGCAGGGATAATAATAATGTGTGAGTGTGGGATTTTACAGTGAATACAAAAACAATAGATAATCTGTTGGCAGGTGTCTTTCAGTTTAAAATAGAAAGATATATTCTTTTATGTATTTTCTTGATCAAGGAACAATCTCAAATAGGGAGGGGAAAACAGGTTTTATTATTAAATATTAAACTAAACAAATTGTTTATGTTCTTTTTTCCATAATTTCTCAGGTCAAACAGCACCATTAGTTAGGCTGTGAGGACGACCTGAGCTCAGAAGACAGAAGTGAGAGAAAAGAAATGACAGACAGATTTAAGGACAGATTTAAGAAGAGAATGTGGATAAACTTCAGGCGCCAGGGGTGACAGCCGTGAGTGTGTGTTAAGATCGGTGGAGGGAAGAGACGGAGAAGAAAAGCTGCAGGTCAAAGACCACTGCACTAATGTCCAGAGGGGGATCTTCTTACATGCACCATGCAACACCAAGCATGGTTACTTCCAGGAAACACAGCCACGGAGTAGCGCATCAGTCTCTCACACACAAACACACTTACAGGCCTGAACGCTCACACACACAAAAAGAGATAAACACACACACAGAGTGAAGGAAGTGCAGTTTGTCTCTCATCTCTCTTACTTCAGGGAGGTCAACTGTGTGACAGTTGGAGGTGACACCTTTCCAACAGGAGACTTCTCACTGGGTCACGATGAGTTACACAGATCCCATTTCACCTGTCTCTCAGCACCACTACATCATTAGGCAGTTGTGTGTGTTGTGCTTATTAGGTTTGGTTTAGTCTTGACCTACGGTCCTTAGTTCAGTGCAGGTGACTCTGAGTGATTTACTGCTGGAGGCGTTCTGTTTATCTTGTTCTATACGATATATAATAGTCTGTGCGTTATAAAAATACAGTACAATTTTCTCCCAAAATGTCCCAAATATCAGTGAATATTAATCTTGCTCCTAAAATGAAATAATAGTTTTATTACATGACATAGCTTTCTACATGGGCAATATTGAATAACACTGTGTCCTTAAATATCAATACATATCGAAACATCTGAACATTGTGCAAATTGCATTGAATGTTTCCCCTCAGATGTGTGAAATCTTGGTGAAATATAAAGTTTATTAACTGGTCCTGTCAGTCTTACCTTTATTGTGGTAAGTATCAATATAAACTGAATTAAAATGTGTTGATCATAATAAAAGTTTATGCCCCTGTTAAAAGTATACAAAATAAATTAGCATTACAACATTTTAGTGCTTCTCCATCTCTCATATGAACAACATGTGGTGGAGCCGTTATGGACTTATTGTAATTGCAACTTGTGAGTAAAACTGTGTTTTAATTGGATTAGTTGGATTAACAGATTCAATTTAAAAGATAAACACACAGGACAAAAAGTGTCTCCATCACATCGCAGACCTTCCTTGTTGCACTAGATTTGATTGCAGGAGGTGAGTAGAGGAAACATGAGTGACTGAATGATGCATCGTTTTTTTTTTCTTCTACTTCTTGCACGTGAGTTGCCTGCATGTGCTGGCTTGAGTGACTGTGAACATGTGCATGTGAAAGAGTGTCTTTGTGTGGATGTTTATGTGTGTGCAATACAGATAATCAATAAGACAGCAAGTTTGAGATGAAGCGAACAAAAAAAAAAAGAAGCACACTTAGATACACTGCACACCAGAGCCAAGAAAGTGTGTGTACTCACGGTCCATGTGGCAGACTTGGCGGTGCTGGACTGCTGGAAGGACACCTGGAAGGTGTGCGGCCCCGGGTAGTCGGTATTGGAAGGGATGGCAGGGGCAGGCGACAGGCCCTCGAAGGTGGAGTTGGGCTGAGAGTAGGGTGAGGGGGTGGGCACGGTGGACGAGGAGGCGTTCTCGGAGCTGTAGGGGCTGGCGGGCGTTGCGCGGCTCCCCAGGCTCTCCATGCTGCTGCTCAGCAAGTTGTACTGGGACTGGGGAGAGAAAAAAAGAGGGAAAAGAATGAGGGAGGCGGAGGAGGGAGGAGAGAGACAGTGGGAGGACACAGGTAGAGGTGCTGGAGAGACAGGGGCTTGGAGATTGAAGGAAGGTCAGATTACACTGGGAAGGGAGAGCTGTGTGTAGTGTGTGTGTGTTGTACATGTATAATTGTTTAGGTAGGTGTTCACAACTGAGATTTTTGTATAAAGCAAGGTGAGGAAAAATCATTACATGTTTAGGAGCATGTGTGTGTGTCAGTCAGTGGTAGTCCTCAGCCTCCTCGGGGCTATGTGAGGTGAGTTGTAAAACAGGCATAATCTGTGTTTTGCCTAATTGCCTGCCATTCCTCTCTTGTCCTCTGTGTTGTGTTAAGGGAAGGAGAGGGGGAAATGTGTTGCACCGTGTGCAGTGACACTGTTAAAGCACTTTGTGAGGCCCATATGGAGATGGGCTACTGTACCGTAGAGGGAAATTGCTCTGTGGCCTTTGCAATTCTTCTTTCATCAGTGTTCATTTGACAATTCCTCATCACACTTCGCAACAACGTAAAAATCTGAAAATATAAAAAAATCCAACCGCAGCAAGTCCACCTGTCCATCCTCTGCACATCAACATCCAACGGTTACAATCTTTTAAAACTGAGTCCATATATTTTATTATTTCATTCCAGCCTGATGAGAAAGGTTCAACACAACTTGAACTTGAAAACAATTTACAAGCAATGAGGGAGCAAAGCAAATATGCCAGATTCATGTCTGAATGTATTGTCCATATGTGGGTCAAATAACTGACTGATTGCAGCTTCACACTGGAATAGACACAGCATTGCAAATCCATACACACGCATACACACACACTCTCAGTTGCCCCATGAGCAGAAAAACACAAAATATTTACCTTCTTTTTCACGTAGTACATCCTTTAGTGTTTTGGTCTCATTTGTGAACCCTTCAGTCAGAAACGTCCAAACACAATAAAGCAAAGAAACTGCAGGAGAGTTCAAGAGTGTACATCAGAGGACAAACCTCGCACTCATACACACACACACACACACGCACACACACTCTCCGACTGACACATGTACAGCCAGGACAGGGAAACAGGTGAGGACTGGTGTGGAGAGAGAGAAACCATAGACTGAGACGAGAGGAGAGAAGGAGAGAGGGAAAGAGGGATGGGAACCCAAAAAATGGTACGATGTTCTAATTATGGCATGCCCGGACATAGACGGCAATGCCGGGGCGCATGTACACACATGCTCCAAAACACCTTGTGAAGGCCTGCACTAAGTAAACACTGTCTGGTCTGAGAGAGAGAAAGAGAGAGAGAGAGAGAGAGAGCGAGAAGGAAAACACATGAAAGAACATGAGTTCAAGGGTTGACTCCTGCACCAAATATTGTATATCAATATACCATTAAATCAACTGTTTCACAAAAAGTGAAACAGGAGCAACCTCGATTAACGTGGTTTATTGTTTCTCTCCACATCTGATGAATGAAAATCTAAGATCCACATCAGTAAAAACTGTTATTCACATGGACGTACCAAAACTTGTGTTTCCTAGCTCATCTTTGTGTGTTCAAACACTAACAAATTAAACAGACACAAAACTTAGACAGAGTTACATAAGGATATGTAAACTGCATGGCACAGTTCATGAAAGCAAAGGGGCAGGTCAATGTCCTAGACTCTAAGCAAACTGTGTAGGTTACATCTGGATGTACGCATGTTTGTGTGTTTGGATTTAGACATTGACTCCAACTCAGGTGGAGTCAGCCGAGGCCAGAACGAAGTAGCTGTTTGTTTATTTACTATTTCCTCTCATTAAATCACACAGGCCAGTGCTGAAACATCAGTTAATCAACAGAAAACTGTTTGGAAAATATTTGAGGCCTTCCTGTCATGTCCCATTTAATGTCCTCAGTCATTTATCTTTCTTTTCTTCTTTGAAAGTTTGAGAATGTGTTCACTTTTCTATTGCTATCGGTTAAAACGTGGGATTTAAAGATGTCACATAGGGCACCAGGCAGTCATAATAGGCATTTCTCTCATTTTGAAGTCAAACCAGTCGTCACAATATTCGATCAAATAACTAACAAATAATAAAGCTAGAGACCACCTGGATGTAAATCTGAAAAATCTACCTTGATGACGTCTTGTCAAAGGGCCTTACAGGCATAAACCCAAGCACAGACAATAGAAAACACGGGTGTACACTGTGTCACATAGATACAGATGCATGCAATCGCAGGTGTGCTTGCACTTAATGCCGAAACTTGATCTGCAACATGTTGAAACAGAGCTCAGACCTCGACAGCAACTGTGTGAGCAATTGTGTGCGTGTGATACAGAGAGAGAGAGAGAGTGTGTCTGTGTGTGTTCCAGCAGATTCAGATGTCACCAATGGACAACCATGTGTGTACATTTTAGTTGGTCCTTAAACTCCAAAAGGCTTTCTAGGTGGTGGCACCGTATAGTTCACCTGGTAGTGCTGGACCCAGGCTCCCTGCAACAACCTAGGTTTGAGTCTGGCCCAGGTCCTGATCTATGCCCTCCCTCTCCCACTATCATGCTGTCTATATCCTCTCAAATAATAAAGGCAAAAACTAATAATGAGGTCATGGCCAAATCACAGCACCCTTACACTTTAGGTTAGGACATTCAATTAAGATGGTTTATATTTGGGGGAGGGGTTATGAAACGCATGATAATAATATGTCATTATGCCATCAAGGTGTGTGTCTACTTGGATTTATTACCTCGTTAGGACCTTTTCTGGCATAAACACAGACCTTGCCAGAATCCGTAGTCCTCACCTGGTCCCAATGAGGCTGTCCAAATGAATGGAAGTCAATGCAGTGTCCTAAGAAGAGTAGAAGTGCAAACCTCTGTGTGTGTGTGTGTGTGTGTGTGTGTGTGTGTGTGTGTGTGTCTGTGTTTAAGCTTGAAGCTTCCCATCCCAGCAGATTGTGATGTCCCCTATGGGCAGTCACTCTGGTAGCTGCCACTCAAAGCTGAGCTCTCAAGACCCAGAACATTTAGAACTGTAGATAAGACTGCCACAACAAGCTTTACATGTCAAGATGAGTGAAACGTAATAGGCTGAGGATAAAGAGACGATCAACATGCTAATGACTTCCACTTAACTATAGTTAAAAAAGGAAGACTACACTTTTATTCGAAATATGTTTACAGACATCTTGCCATTTGACCCCAAATGTTGAAATAAAGATACAAATTTGTCAATTTGTAGAATGAGGCCACATAAATGAATGGCATGGCTTCATGTGAAAAGCGGTGCATGTCTAAACAAGCTAAGCCAGCTATGTTAAATTGGGGGAATGAAAGGAGGCAAAACATGGAGAGATGTGTAAGAAGGTTGCCCTCTATTGGGGATGTTTAGGAAAGGACATACTATTAGGAAGTCCACTTTATGCCAACCAGTTGCAGATATACAGTCTATTTTAAGGTTAAGGTAGAAAGTATTACATAAACAGTTCATTCGTGAATTCTTAATTCCTCCTTATTAATGAGAGGGAAAGTCAGAGTGGAACTTTTAAAGTAGTGACTGAATTCAAAAGTGTCAGCATTTCAGGGCCTGTGCCACCCTCTAGTCCATGTACTGTTTGTTTATATGCAGTATATGTATATACTGCATTAAAAAAAAAATTGTATTGCACTTATGACTAGCACTTCATAGTTTGTTCTACCTGAAGCTCTTACTTACTTCTAGCTCTTATTTGTACCCAAATGTTTAAATGCACTTTTGTAAGTCGCTTTGGATAAAAGCGTCTGCTAAATGACATGTAATGTAATGTAATGTAATGTAATGTAATATACATATATGTATATATATATATATATATATATATATACTGTTTGTATCAAAAGTAATTCTCTAATATAACATGTACTTAAGTTTTAGAAACTGAAGGTAGAGTGAGTTGTCTTTCAACTGGAAGGTTGTGGGTTTGATTCCCGGCTCTATGTGGGAATCTAGTCAATATGTGTCCTTGGGCAAGACACTTAACCCCACGTTGCTCGTGACAGCTGTGTGAATGAATGTGAGAGTGAATGGGTGAATGGCAAAGACTGTAGTGTAAAGCAGCTTTGAGTGGTCATCAAGACTAGAAAAGCTTGATGTAATACCGAGCATTTACCAACTCTTCTCCTTCTGATTTCATCTGATATTAATGAGTAACAAAGATCGAGGAAATGTATTGGAGTAAAAGTTGCCACAAATATAAATAAGAAAGTACAGTAACAAGGTATTTGTACTGCATTACATTACAACACTGTATATAACAGCAATCAAGCCTCATTATACCGGGTTACATTTCAAATAGTTCTGACTCAAACACACTTGTTCAACTTCAAGTCCTGGCCATGCAGAAAAAACACAACTTTGAACACAAGCTTAACTTTAAACTATCAATGAACTAAAACTGAAGAAAACACTTTCACTCCTGACTGCCCAAGTCCAGTTCATCCACATTACAATCAAGTAATACTAGACGTTTGACACACACTTGCATAAACCACCTTCGCCATCAGATCAGTAAAACATCATTTTCAAATGTTTTAAGACTCCTGAACAAAAACATTAAGCTTGTATCCACTTACCACAGCATACAACATCTTTAGGCTCCTAATTGGTAAGGTGAGGCGTCCCTACGATGTCTTTGTGACCCGCTTCTCATAGGATTCACACTCTGTGGTCAAATGTGACTACAAGACTCAAGCTCTCCATGACCAGCTGGCCTCAGTGTGGTGGAGGACATGATGGGGGATACAGGACGAGCCCTGCCTCTGTCTTCTCCTCCACTTGTTTCCCTTGCCTGGCTCGGCCTTCTAAACTTGCCTTGCATCTAACAACAAATACTCACTCCACCCCCCCACCCCACCCCCTCTTTCTGTCATGACTATTCATTAAGCAGCCAGACAGGCCCAGGCTTGCCCACTTAAAGATTACATCCTACCAATATTACGGATGAGTAGGAAAAGGAAATATAGTGTAGGTGTATTTAGGAGGGACCTTTGATTTCATCTTTGAAAGACAAATTTGAATAGAGTTAACAAGTGTTCAGGATCAATCATATGAGTGTGGTCCAGCAAAAACTTCTCTATTTCATTGTCTTGTGTGAGCTCATGAAATTACTCTGCTGTTAAAATCTTTGTGGAAAAGAAAGCCTTGACCAGGCTAAAAACTGGGATATTTTTCCTCATTCATAACAAAGAAATGTTCATTCTGCAACGACAACAAGCAGGTGGACACATCTACAAACATATTGTCTGTGCATTGCTATTAATACACACACGCACACAGACACACCCGGGTCTACAGATACATCTGCAGCGGAGCAGCATGCAGTCCTCGCTTCGGGTTTAATTAGCTCTTTCCTAACAAACACACACACTCACTACCCCCTCAGTCCCTACAGGCTGCTCAGCAGGGAGCTAAAGAGAGGGAAAAGGCTGCAGAGAAGAGGGAATCGCATGGGAGGGAATCTCCTCAACACTGGAGGGAAAAAAGTGGACAGTTACACAAACACAAAATGGAGAAAAGGGGAAGAGATCCGTGGGTGTGTCCATGTGGGTGTGTGCGTTTGTCACCAAATCTGACCAATAAATAAATAAAAATAAGATGCAGCTTCTCAGATAAGAAGCAAAGACTGACCACATTGACACACACTGAACTATAAGTGTATTAGTTTTCGTTTCTTACCATCACGTTGTCATTCATGTCCCTCATGTGGTAGACATCCATGGAGACTTCGGCTGCACTACAGTGGCTCCCCGGGGTGCTGGTAGAAGGCACTGGCCGCTCACCTGGCTGGCTGCCTGGTGGGAGCTCAAAGTAGGTGCTGTCTGGCTCCCTATAAATACACCAAAGTCAAAGTGGCATGAGCTTTCCAAAAAAAAATAAAAAAACAATGCATAAGAGGGAATTTGTACCAAAGAAGAAATACATCAGATACCTGAATATTTTAAAAGGCAGAACAAATGATGTATAAAAATAAGCTTTTGTAAATACTCAATCACTGTTTTTATCCCACATCCAAAAAACCTGCAATTGGGGGTTAGCAGAAGTGGAGATACATTATTTGTGTGCATTTGTTTTTGATGATGTTTCTTCTTTTTTTTTCTCACTTGGATACATTTCACATTTGAAATAACATATATATTATTAGGTTATTTGGAAAATATTTTAGTCACATGGAAAGTAAAGCAGTCATCAGTGGATGTTGTTGACACTCACAGGGAGCTCCACAGGTGCTCGAAGGTGCCTCCTTCCTCTGTGACTGTGGACTGGGACATCTTAGAGGATGGGTAGTCTGGTGAGGGATAGATCACTCTGCAGAGGAGCACACACACACACACACACACACTCATTTTTAAATCAATTTTATCATTAAGGAAGAAGGAGAAGAAAGGGAGGAGTTCCGCACGCGCGCACACGCACACAACACACACTCATCCAGGTGTGATCACACCAATGTGGTCCCAGTAAGGTGGCACAGGGTGTCATGGGGCCTGGACGTGCTCAGACCTGCCTGCCTCGTCATCGTCTCACTCCGAGGGGAAGCTTCCTTTCCCTCTGCAAAGTCTGAAACATCACATCACCTCCTCCGCCTCTTTCACTCCAATAACACAGCCTTCGCCGCAATATGTCAGCTCCACTGACAGAAAACTTTTATTTCGACAGAGCAGATGACATACGCACTTGTAAAGTCTACATCCGGGCCTCCCTGTAAGGTTTTTAATCACCATTAAACACTTCTACACTTACACGGACAGCAGGCCTACCGCGTCAGGCTGATAAAGTGATGCCTCTTTGGTTTCCATCGAGGCTCCAGCTTCCTGTGCTGATGATCACACGCAATACAAAACACATTCTGACGCACACAAAGGGCCACAGCAAAAAATAAATAAAAGTTGACTTCATCCACAAGTGCGCACCGCAGCAGCGTCACATCTCCTTAGTAACGCATCCGAAGGTCTGCGCACACAAAAAAAAAACTGTGGCAAAGGTGCGCGGAGCTTTAAAAATGCTCTGCAATTCATTTGCCTGCAGGAATATGTAGTTCATTTTTTCAGTCTCTGAAGTGATTACTGTGAGTTTACATCATTCTACTGTTTCTTATCTTTACAGGCTGCATGGAACAAGGCTTCAGCTTCAGTCTCAATCGATTGAAGATATGCAGTTTGGTAAACATCTTTAGTGATGTGGCTGTTTAACTATTTCCCCACCACGAGCGTATTAAACGACACATTTAGGCACGAAATGGGCATACACTCACTGGCCAGTTTATTAGGAACAAAGGAGACCTAATGTCCTTTGTGTGTCCGATACTGATATCACAAACTCTACCGATATTAGCCCGATATTAGTCATTTTAGACCATTTATGAATTATGAAGTTGTTAACAACACATTTGTGCTAAGTCATTTCAAAGACACAATTCTCCAACTGTGTAACATAATTCACAGTTCTGCTAAAAAGAAAAAAACAAACAGCCTGTGCATAGTGGATGATTGTATCAGGTTCTCCAGTTGTTTTAACCAGTGTCAGACCTTATACTGATCATGCCTTTCTGTCATTTCTAAACTGTCTGTTCCTCTAACATATGTCCCCTTCCAAGTCGCGCTGGGTTGCTTTGATAAGTGTACCTAATATAGTGGCCGGTGAGTGTATAAACGACACATTTAGGCTCGTCTAATTTTTAACTCATGCCACATGATTCAGTGTACGTGACATAAATAATGTAGATGGAACATCCATTGTGGGTTAATAGGCCTGCCGACAATTTGGGCAACAGTGCTTCCCGCTGTTCTGCCGCTTGCTGCCGCCACAGAAACCATCGCTCATCCGCAAGCAGATCCCAGAACAGCTCGTGTGATTGCGCGGGGATCTGACGAAACGTCTCTGCAGGACAACAGCTTTCAGGTACCACAACGAGTGGAGGTCTCCTTAACCCGACATTAAACAGCCACAGACACACAGCGTATGACATAATAAGATATATGATTTATTATGATATACATAGGCCTACATAATATACACGATAAAAACTATCACTGGATTTTGACGACAGACAGACACACATAGATAGATAGATAGATAGATAGATAGATAGATAGATAGACAGACAGACAGATAGATAGATAGACTACAAATGAAAAGTATTGTCTGTCTTTATTTGTGCCCACTCCCCGGTTACTGCACCCATGACAACACACATACACACACCTTCCCAAGGGCCATTTTATGAAAGAGAATATATAGTCCCATGTGAGTGGAAATTAATTTAAAAATTGTTTTAGATTCGATTCTCATCAGTCCCAAGTGAAATATTTCATATGAGGATTCGAAGCATGAGGGTTTGCCACAGTTGATGTCTCAGTGTCGCATCGAAACTGAACGAAATGAGACAAATACATACGAAATGAAGCACGCTCAAATAACTCATCCTTAACGTATGTTACTATGTTCTGACGTGATCAGAGATATTAAAAACAAATCACCGATTTATAGAGGATTAAAAGTAGAAAAATAAAAAAAAAGTGGATATAGTCATAAAAAGATATTGTATTGGCGATGTCTAAGGCCTATATTTTTTATTTAAACAATTCAGTTAGTTTGTCCTATTTTTATATCCTGTTTTATGTTTTTAATGTTTTTAGATGTTTAAGTATTAACAAACAAAACCCTAACGACAATCTGCTGCGACATCAAATTAGAGTTTTTAAAATAGAATATGTTAAAAAAAGAAGACATTTCTTAACACAGCTGGAGCTTTTAATAATAAAATCGGTTAAAATAGCCTAATAATTTGTCATACTTCGTACGTTTTGAATATAACAAAATAAGAAAATGCTGACTAGGCCTGATGATGAGTGAAAAAAAACATACATTAGATAAAGATAAACACAGAGATCACCATCATTACTTAATGCAAATACAAATAAATCAACGTACCTGAAGGTTATTATTCATCCAATCCAAATGCACGGGAAATGTGTTGCGCCGAGCACCTGCCTGTTTATTATGGAACATGCCAAGAGAGTGACCTTCCATAAAAAAATAGCAACAACAACAACAAAAAAAGATCGACTCGACTTCAGAGTGTGATATCAGCGGCTGGAGATGATTGACTTTTCGGAGAAGAACAATTTTACTCGACGAAACATCTGTTCAGGGAAGTTGCGAGCTTTGCTCAGGGAGACTGAGGAGGAGGTGAAGGGCTTTTTGCGCTGCAAGGAGCTGGGAGGCGGTGTAGCGCGGTTTGGGCGCACACAAGCGGGAAATCCTTTCCAGCAAGGCAGACAAAATAGTGGGAGATAATGACATTGTTCTACAGCCCGCACTGATATATCAAGACAAAAAATGAAGTAAACCGCAAACTAGTATAAAACAATTCTGGTTGGAAGAAGAATATAGTTTATGTGAAGTTTAGGCTGGGAAAAATATCTAAAGTCTATAATAAATTAGCGTATTCATTTAGAATCGGAAAAAAATATCGTATAACACACACACAACAGGTGCTAACGTCCTGCATTATCAAATTTCGTTATCACTAACCTTAACCATAACCAGTTAATGCCCAACCCTAACAATAACCTAAACAAATCCTAGCCCTAAACCAAACTAGTTCTTCATAAATGAGGTTCTGCCTCATTGGGACGGACCAGGTTTTGGTCTGAATGGGGTCTACTGGTTCTGATAAGGTCAGTGTTTATGCCAGAAATGGTCTCAACTCTGGAAACAACGCTCACACACTTGCACACGCAGGTGTTCACAAACACAAGTCATTAACTACATTTCCCAGAAGGCAAAGTGCTGCAGACAGATAGACACTGATTGGACAGCGCCGCTCTGTCGTTATCAGCTCAAACAAACAAACTAGCAACAGTAGAATGGTAGTCCGAGTGTGCCTCGAAGACAGTCATGTAAAGAAAAAAAAACATTCCAAACCACTTGCTGGTCTTTCGAGCGTTTTCACGAATCGACTGAGTTAAACCTCACTGAGGTTGGAGGTGGACTTTGCAGCGTTACCACCGATTAAGAAGCTCGTGACGGTTAGCTAACGTAAGTGCTCCAAGGCTAGTAGCGTATTAAACAGTAAATGACTGTCGTGTGGTCTCGTTATCGAAAAGCTCATATTCCCGTCTGTATATAACTAACTCGCCTTGACTTTTCATTTTGTCTACTGGCTATAGGTTGGTCCGACAGTCAGTGAAATTACAGTACGTTGTGGTTAAACTATCTCGTGTGTGAGATAGCGCGAACACAACTTAAGTAGTTAGAAACCACCAGCTCTTTCTGCTGTGGTTGATGTGAAAATGACTGAATCCAGTTACTTCTTAAGTAAACCGTGTATGTAATGTATGCACTGGTTTACTGTGTGCACTGTGCAGCATGTGCATTGACTATATGTTTGGCGCCACCAAGTGGTACTATTTGTAAACTGCTCCAATTGAGATGATACACTGTTGCCCACACCTCAATCAAACCTTTGCAGGAGCACGTATGGTCACAAGATGAACTTCTCTGACGTCTTCAAGCAGTCCAACCAACTCTGTAAAGTTTCTCCAGATGGGAAATATTTGGTGAGCAGTTTTTTTCATTATGAGTAATTTAAGTTTAATAAGTCTTGTTTTTGCTTTGACATGCTTCTATGAATTCCTCAGGCCACCTGTGTGCAGTACAGGCTGGTAGTGCGAGATGTGAGCACCCTGCAGATCCTGCAGCTCTACACCTGCCTGGACCAGGTATCGCACATGGAGTGGTCTTCAGACTCTCTATTTATCCTCTGTGCCATGTACAAGAGAGGACTGGTACAGGTAAGACAGTAATGTGAGTCACTCAGTGTGTAGTGTGGATGCTCAGTCATATAGGTTACAGATGAATGTCTTTATCACTGACCCTGCTGTGGTTAGTAGTGGTATTATAAATGTAATAATTTACTGTATTAGTAAAACTATTGATGGTGTTAATTAAAGCTTCAACACAGCATTGACCAGGCAAAATACAACCTATACTTAGGGCTGAATAATAAATACAAATTGTACTGCAATTTTCAAATTGCATGAGGTGCAATATTTGTTAAAATAGAGAGGGGGAACACTTATAGCAAAGGACCATGGTCGCACCACGGGACACCAGTTCTACTGTAACAATGCATGTTTTTAAAATAAGTGAGAAATCCTGTGATGTGGTAGTAAAGTGTGGCTCAGACCACATTTTTCTGTCCAAACCTGACCAAGCCTGAGAGAATATGGACTGAACCTGACCCAAACTCGACATATGTTCTGTATTTTTTTTTTTATCAGAGCCAGACACAGTTCGAGTAAGCCAAATTGTACACTGACTCTCACACAGGGGCTTGTAGACTTTGTTTATGTTATGTAAAATTTCAGACTCCTCATAAATAAACTTCAGTTTTCCTTTATTAGCTATTGTTGAAATGTAACCACTGATAACTATTTACATAATCCAACCATTGTGCTTTATTGTGAGTTGTTGTGGAAAAAAGATTGAAAAGATCCACCGTGGGTGACATCAATAGCCTGTTTGCTTCATTTACTGTCCTGTCATAAATGGGAAACCCTGATTCTAAACACTGGGTAAGTCAATTATCAGTCATCACTGATTTCATGTTGTACATCTATGTATTAAATGCTGACACCATATTTTCAATACAGCATTACCAATTAGAATTCACCCTATTTTAAGCTATTTTTTACTAAAATTAAACTAACTTGAAATTGTAATGTGAATTAACGTGACTGAACCCAACCCAAGCCTGACAATCATTTCTACATTTTTGTCTGACCCCGGTCTGACCCGATTTTTATGGCCTAGGTTAGGGTTGTACCATGTTTCGATATTGTGTGTGTGTATTGTTTTTGTTCAAATTATCTTGTAGATCTGTGTGGATATTTTCATGACTATTAAATGTAGAGTTAAATCTGGTGGACACAAAGTCTTATTAAAAGGGATAAAAATAAGGATCATAATTAAAATGATGAATTCATTGCGCTAACAAAAGAATTAGCTGTAAAGTGCTGTGCTGACAAATCCTGAAGTCTGACAAGCTGTTCTATTCTTATCATAATAAAGGTAGTGTTTGTAGATTTAAATGTAATATCATGTTGTTGCTTCAATAATGCCTCCACAGAAATAGTACAATTGGTATCTTGTGCTGTCTGCGAGACACATATAAAGACACATTTACAACACTTCATAACACATAATTAGGATAAACAGTTAACCTAAAGCAAGCTCAGACGAATTATTGAACTTTTAAGCAGTACTGTCTTTAAGTATTATTGTGATTCAAATGTTGAACACATAACATTGAAATGCACCAGATTTGCATAAACAGTCATTCTTTTTCACATTTGTTTTACAAAGACAAAGACTACAAAGACATGAACTCTACAACAGGCTCTTGTCACAATTCAATTGAACAATTCTCATTCACACATTTTCATAAAATAGGTATGCTACTTTTGGATAATATTTGTACTTGTAAAAAAGATTTTAATGCTTTTTATTTAACATTTTTATCTGCAGCACTCGTGGCTTACCTTTGAAGGGGTATCCATCGCCAGTCTTTCATTGTCTCTGTGTTTTTTGACTGATGGAATCAATTTTAGGTAGAAATAGGATGTGTGTGAGGGATGTAATCAGTAATGGCTGATTGTTGTCCTCCTGTCACGCTTCCCTTCTTTGTGTCTTTCTCTTAAGGTGTGGTCTCTTGAGCAGCCTGACTGGCACTGTAAGATTGATGAGGGCTCAATCGGACTAGTCTCCTCGCGATGGAGTCCAGATGGACGTCACATTCTCAACACCACTGAGTTCCATGTAAGTGCGAAGTTGCTGTGTGCATGCATTCATGCACAGAGAAGTGTGTTTATACCTATGCTTGTCTGGTTTCAACTGTTGCTGGCCTACAAGTGAGGGGGACCTGAAAATAGCCAGACACCAGAGCCTTTCTTGACTGTCTCTACACCCCCCCACCTGCTGCATGTATTTTGGCCTGATTTCATAGCTCCCCTCCTGTTAGCGTCCTGTCATACGTGGCTTTCATCTGGTATTTGACAGAAAATTCATATAATGATTTTCTACAGCTTTAACATTGTGTGTTTAAATGTGTGTTTTAATAAGTGATGTAGTTAGCCAGCCTGAGACCCAGAAGTAGTTGGTTCAACAAATCTACTGCCATTGAGTAAAGTAGTTCTGTAATATTAGCAGCAGTAAATATACAGTAAATAATAAGTCAAGAGCTGGATGTCTTTTAATTAAAAAATTCAAAATGAAGCATATATCAAAAAAAAGTTCAATTTTGTTCCCTCTGATTCCAGTATTTGATTCACTTCTCTGTAAGTGCGTGTTTTATAAGGAATTACAGAATACACATGTAGCTGCTACCTTTAGGACATGTGCAGTATGATGGGGCACCCTGGTCGGCCACGTCTGTTCTGCTGAACCTGACTCCAGGAATCATTTGACAAGTGTTGTGACCCAACACACAACTGTGTCTGGTATAGAGAGGAGAGCAGAGAGTTCATGTTCTGTGGCATTCCTGCTTTGTGTCTGTCTGCATCTTCCATAAAGAAAAACAAAGTTAAAAGGAGTAGTGTCAAAGAATTTATAGTCCTTTCTTTAAGAAGATTTAGTATCTGTTTGAGGTCGAAAATGACATGATGTGTTCACACATGTTGTGGCACATTGCTGTCTTGAGACAGTGGAAGCTATTGTTCAATTGACCAACAAAAACCTGGTCAGATGTTAAGAGTGCATTATCAAAATAAAAATATGCAGTTGTAAAATACACTGCTATTCCAAATCAAGTCAATTTTTGTGAAAGTGCAAAAGGGTTTGAGCGATTAGGATGATTATTGTATTACATTTTACATCGAAAACACACTTGTAATTTGTTCAAGCCTTTTGAACCATGTGTCTGATGCAGTGTCTTTTTTTCACTGTTGAACATTGACTTGTTTATTGGCCTGTGAGTGTTATTTGGCGTTTTGAAGCCTTGCTTGGACAAAGCAAGCAATGAGTGGACCTTCGCCTTTAAATATAGTAAAAGTAAGATTAATTGGCAATACAAATGTTTGCAGCAGGCCTACACGCATGTCCCTGTTTAGGTATGTTTGTGCTTGTTGACCCTTCCTTGAGACATCCATTTGTTTGCTGTTAATTGAACTCACACAGAGGTGAAGGCTTCTCGAGAAAAGCAATCCTGTATTCTTGTTAATAGTGAAGAACAAAAAATGCTTCTGGCTTAATTTGCAAGTTTGTCCATATCACAACATCTTTTCACCTATGCTACTTACTCACTGGCCTTATAACCTGGCTGTATGTGAGCAGGGCATGTAAGTTATTCTGTTAATCACTATCAAGCATCCTTTTATAGTTATTTGTATAACTGATTCAACAGAGGGACCAGGCTACTACATTGCCAAGGGGCCCACTGAACTTACCTTCACCCGAACCCAAGATTTCATTAAGGCCATGCCAGACGGGTGTTCGTGTCAGGCTTGAGTTTCAGCCTCACTCATAAACAGTCTGCTATATTAACTTGTTTAGCAACAGCTGCCCATGGTGTGGATCATGCCTCTTTGTGTGTATGTGTGTGTTTGTCTATATGTCAGTAAATCTGCTTAGCTGGCTGTGTATGTGTGGCCAGCTGTCTTTGTGTGGTTGTCAGTGTGTTTCAGTTGCACCACAAACATAATATCATCACGTCTTCCTGATTTGTAGGTATTCAATAATTTATTATCTCATAATTGACTCCGTAGGGTTGCGGTGCAACAGTAGATGGACTACAGGTGATCACTGCTATTCCAGGCGGCTAGAAATGCGCAAGTAAGACATACTTTGTTTTTGGAGGAGGACACACTTAAGGAAAACTGCCAGTTTACAATATAGCATGGCGCCACGTTATAACTTGAATAGAATTTTTTTATTGCTGAAACCAAGCCTATGTATTGTGAGACTTCAGGCAAGTTGACTCTTATTTATTTGAATTCACAACCTTTATGGTGGGAACTCACAAAATGTCACTTGCACGTCCATGTTAATCCACTTTTACCAGCTGAAGGGCGATAAACTGGGGGTGGAAAAACTCCAGCCAAGGACATCATTGAGCTTGACCTCTCTAATGGTTTTTACATTGTTGGGATTGGATTAGCAATAACATTCTTGGCCAGTACTGCTGGAGCCTTGCTAACATGAAGCATTGTTGGCAACAACGCCACTGGACTAAACTGCAAACATATGCAGTTGCTGCACTGCATCATGGGACAATAGGTTACCCATACCTTTGTGTGGGCAGTGAGAAGCTCTAGTTACTTGGTAGAATCAAGTCTGGTGTAACAAGAGAAATAAGCTATATTGGTTTTAGATGGCTTCCTATGTGGAATGCCTACAGCCTAATCCTCTGCTGACAGATAGTTCTATATGGCAGCAAATACACTCAACCATTTTCAAGCACATGCCTAGACGTGCAATAAAAATGGCTGACAGAAAAGGTTTATTCCAGGTTGCTGTCAGTAACTTTTGTCTGTAATTAATTGTAGTTATTATGTTGCCCGCAAGCTTTCCTCTTGAGAATGTTTCCTCATTGTGAGGTTTTCTTGCCATGAATACATTCTAATTTGTACTAAATGGATGTGTTAGTTGAAATTATTAATGCTAGGCTAGCATATCAGTGACATTTATTTGTACAACTCTTAATTGTAGTCTTAAAATCTTTTCTTAATAACAGCCATCTTATGAAACAATTAATTTGCATTATTCAAATATTCAAAAGCTTCCCATGGTAGAGATGTGAATTAGGAATGGAAGATATGGCCAAAATGGCATTAAATTGTGAGGGAATGCATTCAAAGCAATAATGTAAAGTGTTGTATGCACCATGTACAAACATTATATCACTCACTCCACATGAGGGCGCTGGTGCCAATCTCAGCTCACACAGGGCGACAGGGGGCGTACACCCTGGACAGGTCGCCAGTCCATCACAGGGCCACATATAGAGACAAACAACCATTCACACTCACACATACGATCAATTTCAACGTGTCCAATTTGCCTAATCCCTAAATCTACATGTGGGAGAAAACCAGAGAAAACCCACCAACATGCAAACAACATTATACCAAAAGTATATAATTGATCTTTGTCATATTGCCATTGATTTTATTGCACTGTATATTGATTCAACTGTTGCCCAGCACTAATGTGAAGTAACCTTCGTTAGCATTTCCTAATGATGAATCATTGTGCTTGTTGTAGTGACCAAAACGTAGTAAAATTTGAAAAGGTTTTCGTGTTATCATCGGTCCAGACGTGAACAGGATAAACCACAGCTGTTGTAGTGAGAATTTTGACTTCTCGCACCACCCTCAATTCTGAAGCAGTTAATCCCTTAAGTTGTTGCTCACCTTTGGTGAGGATACTTCAGTATAACTTTACCAACCATGGATGTCATTGCATACCACCCCACATGGAGAAGCATTTCCCTCCCATTTTCCTCATGCTAACCTTCCTCCACCGAGTTTAGGGTTACACTGCCTTTCAGTTCTTGATCTCCCCGCATCGCCTGTGTGGTTGGATCAAGGCATTTAAGAATTGTTGATGTGTTTGTGTTTGAGCAATGTTGATATGGGTCACCATGGCACCGGGTCTGAGGGGATGTCCATGAAGCATGCAGTGATTTGTTATTGCTGGGCTTACACAGCTGGATGTCTTGACCAAACTGTTGGGTTGACACTTCAGCCCAGTTAGGTGTCAGACTTGTTGCCCAGTTCAAATGTCTGTCTGGATACTGTGATGAAAGCTGTGCCACTTCAGTAGTTTTTTTGCACTATATATTCTCAAAGGCAAAATATCAAGGCCAGAAAAAAAAATAAGTAGAAAAATAAATGCACTGTAGTATAATCAGTATAATTAATTATTGTCACTGAATTTGTTCTGACAATTGCTAAATAGTATATTTTTGTTACAAGCTTAAATGCACAGAAAAAGCACACCACTTTTATCTGAAAACTGAATAATGGTGCAACAGTGGCTCACTTGCAGAATGTGATACTGTAAAGTGCTGTTATGAGTGTGCATGTCTGCAGACAATACACTTTTATCTATTTCCTGGTTTATTAAATATTTGAATTGTCTTTTTTGACCCCTAGTATAACCTTGGCTCTGTCTGTGAACAGTACATTCATACAACTGCAGATTTAGCTGCAAGTTGCTTAATTTCTTTCTTGAGTGGCTTTGGTGGCATCAGTCACACAGTAAGTATATTTGAGTGACTGTTGTCAAAACTGAACATTAAGGCCTTCACACTCTTCGTCAGGGAATAACAAATACATGGGACGCACAACTTGCTGTTAATTTCTCACATGTAGCAAACATGTATAACATTACATTTAGGCTACTAATGGACCAGTCTTTTTTTCCTGCTATGTGTGTTAATTTAATATGTGCTCAAGTCCTGATTGGTATAATCTCTTTTGATCCCTCTTATTGACTCCAACCCTTTAGCATGCATGTTTATTTCCTTCATTGAGAGCACTGACAGACAACACTCCACTCAGGGCCCTACAGTAATGATGGATAAGCCCCATGTCGGCGTACTAAATCCCTCACAGATTTGTCATAGACTTTGACAAAGACATAATACATTATGTCCACAGATATGAAAGGACATGATGGACCATGCTTATGTGGACAAGTCTGTGAGTGCAGAGGAGCTCTTGGAGGCCTCATTACGTCCAGTGGTCTAGTTGATAGAGTTCTTAATAATTGACTTGTCATCATATTAAGTGCACATTCATGGCCTCAGTAGTAACATATTTACTCAAGATGAGTAATTGTGTAGAGATATCTTGTAGACTCATGTCTCTGCTGGCAGTTAACAGGGTAGGTTGCCTGGCAGTATGTTGTGCTTGACTTGTACTTTAAAGATACACCAATGTCATGCTCCCCACCCCTCCTCCTTTCTCTGATGCCTTGACAGCTGAGGATCACCGTCTGGTCCCTGTGCACCAAAGCTGTGTCTTACATCAAGTATCCCAAAGCATGTCAGAAGGGTGAGTATTGGAATTTTATTGTTTAATTTATTTTGTCATGGCTTATGAATATATGTATGTTACCAGGAGTACCTGAGGACAGGGCCAGCGGTATGAGTGCCTCAGCATGCCCCATTCATCACATGCCGTACTTTATCTTGTGGCATGACCCAGGGTATGTGGCCAGACTGAGGTCCTCTCTGCTGACAGCTGTGCCTCTCTTCAGTAAATAAGGCATGCTCTTCATAACAGCCCTGTCAGCAACAAGGGGAAAAATGATTGTCTGTGACGCTACCCATTTTATGTATGCAATACTCACAGTCATTATAATTTGACCATGATAGATACATACCACCGCCCTGATGGTGCCAAAGCATGCAAATTATATTTGATGGTATGAACCATGAGGTTGCATTGAATAGATTTTTGTTCTAGCTGTACATTGTGTTTTTTCATATGGATTTGTTTATTCTAACACTGTATTTTATGCCCTTTTGCTGCTAAGAAATCAACTTCTGTGAGGGTTGAATAAAGAGGTCAAAAACTGAACATTGAAATGGTCATGATTGCTTAACTATATACTAGGTGATTAATTTTCCTTTTTTCAAACTACAGTATATTAATTGGTTCATCTGTTTGAATGTCATTGTAAGATCTTCGTCCTACTTGTGGTGGCTTGTCTATAAAATTACAGCTTTGACTTATCTGTCATCCACAGGTATAGATTTTAGTAGAGATGGCTCCTATATGGCCTTGGCTGAAAGACGTGACTGCAAAGACTATGTTAGTGTTTTTGTGTGTGACGACTGGCATTTACTCAGGGTAAGTTCAAATAATATCAATGTGATTTGCATTACAAAATTATTTATTGTTAAGTTGTTAAACGATGGATAGTGATTTTTTTTTTTTATCATACAAGAATAAATTCAATTTATTATAATTAAACTCTGTAGCATTTTGAGACTGAGACACAGGACCTGGCAGGGTTGGAGTGGTCTCCCAATGGCTGTGTGCTGGCAGTATGGGACAGCTGTCTGGAGGTAAGCTGTCACACAGAATTGTGTTTTATATGAAAATAAAGTAACATAGATTAATTTCCTGGCAGCTTTGATTAACTTCCTCTTTCTACTCCAGTGGCTCACCACACAAACAAAAGAAAAGTCATTTCAATTCACATGTGTTTTAAAAGACTCGACTGTTATTGAGAAGCATCCTTATTGTTAAAGTGCGACAAATGGGTGAGCCCAGTGGCGTGCAAACGGAATAAAAGTACAGTTATATCATGTGTGTCTATTCTCTCCACAGTACAAAGTGTTGCTGTATTCTCTGGATGGTCGATTACAGTCGATTTACAGCGCCTACGAGTGGTCACTGGGTGTCAAGTCTGTGACCTGGAGCCCCAGCAGTCAGTTTCTGGCCATCGGCAGTTATGATGAAAAAGTATGGACAAGGATATTGTTTGGATATCACATTATTTTTGGACACAGTGACTCTAAAGTAACAAGGCTTTTTATCAGTTTTCTTTTACACAACTAAATATATTTTGTGCTCTTGTGCTCCCCCTTAACTAAACTTTGATTGTAGTGTAAACCTATAGTTGGACATGTTTTCTATCTGCACTATGCATTTTTATGTGCAACTGTCAATTTCTATATATTGGTAAAGACAAGACTGTAATATCCTCATGTCAGGTGCGCATCCTCAATCACATCACCTGGACAAAATTCACTCAGTTTGACCACCCTTCAACCATCAACAGTACCAAAGCTGTGAGTATTTTTTCAGCCAGCTTCCATCATAAGTCTTGAGAGCATTGCAGCTGAATTATTTACTTACTGTTGTATTTCTAGGTTGTGTATAAGGAAGTGGAGAAAAGGCCAGCTGCTGGCAGTGAAGACCTGTCGATACACAACATTACAATTGGCACCACCCTCTTTAACACCCAAAGCAAATGTATGTCTGTGTTTTTTCTGTCTTTCAGAAAGGTGAGGTCAGGCAACTTTGTCTAAATACAACCTAAACTCTGTCTCATTCAGATGATATCTGCTCACTGCCAGTCCAAATTCCTGTGGTCAAACCAGACCCAGATCGAGCTAACCCGAAGATTGGTGTCTCTACTTTGGCATTCAGCTCAGACAGTCGCTATCTAGCAACCAAAAACGGTAAGACTGCACAGCTGTTGGGATTTCCTTCACTGAAAACTGCGATATGTATTAATAGCATGAACAATTTGTGTCTGTTATGTCATAATTTACTTGCTCCATTTCTTGACAGCTCTATAAGCAGTGAGTGGTTTTGAATTTGTATGTTTCTCTAACTGTAGACAATATGGCCAGTGTTGTCTGGGTGTGGGACATGCAGAAGATGAGCCTGGTGGCTGTTCTGCAGCAAATATCAGCTGTTCGCTGCTTTCAGTGGGACCCCCGACGCCCCAGGCTGGCACTGTGTACTGGCAACGCCAAGCTCTATCTCTGGTCACCTCCAGGCTGCGTTTCTGTCCCCGTTCCCTCTGAAGGTAACGAGCTCTGTTACTGATAAATGTGCTCCTAAAGTAGCTGGAATACACAGCTGTAATACATTGTTACTAGATGTCAATGAACACCTTGTGTTCTCTCCACAAGATGTTTTTTCAGCTTTACTAGGCGCCTTCTGCATCTTAGCAGCAAGAGGTCACTGTTGTAATATGTGTTACACCCTAAATCCTTATTTGTAAGAAAGCTATTGTCGTCTTGTCTACAGCTGTGTTTTCAGCTGATCAGGAAGCATCTGGGTAATGGACATTTCCAAGTTTAAGTGGTTGACTGTGTATATAGATATAAATATATGTATCAGCGGAAATGGCTAAATTCAGGCTTTGTGCCTTTATGTGTATTTAGTGCTTCAATACTTTCACAGTATTGAGGAACTGAAGAAGCTTCTTGGATCCAAGGTGATTGTCTCCAACTTTTAAGCAAATCCAGTTTCCTATAGCTGTGACCTGGATGACTAAGAGCCTTCACACACATTTCACAATATTTACATAGCACCTAAACTTTCTCCCTCCCCTGCCAGGTGGCTTCCAGGTCCAGTCACTAAGCTGGCACTGCAGTGGAGACTCTCTGATCCTGCTTGGAAAGGAGCAGCTGTGTTTCTGCTACATGGACACTGACCAAGAGAACAAGTAAAGCACACTGAAATACAGCTATAAAAGTAACAGTTCAGGCTTTCGTAGTTACAAGCACTTGACTGAAAATGTTTTGCTGTGATGATCAAAAGACTGGCATCAACACTCTTCACAATTTTGCCCTTTCAACTGTAGCCATTAGTAAGCCTTAACTAAGATTATATGGGCCTCAGTGCAGGTTACTGAAATTTCTTGGGGAGTTGAAAATGTTATGGATAAAAAATACTTTTTAAATAATAAATTTGTACTGAAGCACTAGATCTACCACTGTGAGATGATAAATGCTTGTTTTATAGCTATTCATTGTACTTTCTTTCATAAAATCTGCAACTATTTTTGAATAAATTGTCATGAATAATGTGGTTAAAGGCCAAGACATCATTTTTAAGCTCCAAATTCTTATTTAATACTGGTATAATTTAGTTGTTGACTATGATCAAACTGAAAGGCCAACAAGAACCCAAACAACAAATTAGGACAATGTACTGTATTCAGATCACGTTATGTGGCTTCAGGGCATTGTCTGTATGTTGTGTTGTCCTATTTAGATAAGAGCACTGTAATCACTGTCACAGTCCTGAGCAGTATGACTTCAATGTATATGGACACTTTCCAACAAACAGAGCTGTGGTCCTGACAAGAAGAACATATAGGCATTTATTAATCACCATTGCAGCTTCTGTGCTACAAGTTGTATGAACAAAAAGTGACCTTCCAATTTTTTTGTGTGTTGTGACTGGAGATAAATAAACGTACAGTATTGAGTATTACATAAATAATGTAGATAAAAGTATTTAGTATTTACAATTTATTTTGGCTACTCCTTTTATAAACATCTGTCATGCAAAAACTCAACGTGCAAGAATCATGCACAAGTTTAGACAAGGAAAAGGCGTTTAGAACACAATTATTCATTGGCATTGTTGAGCATGAACATATGGTCTGTTACCTTTGGTAGCACAGTACATGTATAGGGTGCAGCTTTAAAAAAAAAAAAGAAAAAAGAATACATCTAATCATATTCACAAGATACATACAGTATTTAGATACTGATACAAAGCTTTGCATGAATTTAATTATGTAACCCATCCATTGTTATTTTCACTGCAGTTTAATGCAGCTGAATGCAAACGTAGGTCTACCACGTATGCAATTTGAAGAGCTATGACGGCAAATTACAGGCAAAGACAAATCTTACAGGTTTCTTGTTGCATAAAACATTTGTAAAGTAATTTAAGCTGTAGTAGCTAATGCATCGCTCAATGTGGGATGGCAGATTTCAACACTGAGCAAAGACACGTTTGGCAAATGTAACCACAGAGAGCACAACACTGGCCGACAGGAGGTTAAGTTCATAACATTATATATTAATTTATCATTTCAAAATTCACTGAAAAGTGTTTTTTCTAAATGAAAACTTTGTTGAGCCCAGAGATTTTATTTTAGTGTAACAGACGGTGCAGATCCTGAAACAGTTTCCATATTAGTAACATTTATGACAATAATTATGTGACAAGACCTCAATCCATCAGCTGCTACTCGATTCTACAAAGTTACACCTACAGTCTGAAAAACACAATCCTTCATACACCATATTTATGTTGCAAATATAGGGCACCGTATCACACCTCTGGACCTTCAACCTTGAAATAACAACCCTAATGTGACTACTCCTCTACTCAGATCTGTCAGAGTTGTTAAACAAGGAGTTGGAGGTTAAATCTAGAATAAGAAATTGAGGTGATGAACTGAAGCAAGCGCCGAGTTCTTTCCCTCCAACTGGTCACACTAGCTTTCACTCCTGAGGGTTCACACGATATGGCAGTTGTGCGAGCAGCTCTTCATAAAAAAAAAAGTGACTGAGACAACTATGAACAAAACAGAAGACAGTCCATGCAGTGCTGTGCATCATTTACCTTAAGGAGGTCTGGAAATCTCATGGGCTGAACTTACACGCACGATTGTTTGCATGTTACTCTGCAGTGGAGCTACAGCTTCTCTCAAACAACGCAATGTAACACAGACACATTTTGTTAATTTGTGTTTAGGGAAACTAGCTTTTAGAAGCCGATCTTGCCTCGGGTCATGGAGTAGCCCAACTTTGCCTCATTGTTGATGAAGGACATGATGCCTAGATATGTCTCAATGAGCAGGGGTTTTTCCAGGATCAGGACACCATTGGCACGTCCAGGGATGGGATGCTCCTTATGGGCTTTCTTCACTGCCTGCACTAGCAGGGTCCTGAAGTTGTCCAGCTATGTGTAGTAGAAAAACAACAACATAAACCCAGCTTTACAAACACTTGCCATCCCTTATGTTATTTAGTTCCACTGTATGTACAATTAAAGTGTGTAGAATGAGAGCAACCCTCCTGGATTTGCTAGAAAAGTGCTGAATAATGGATGTGACTGAGACTTAACAGCCAATTCTTAGAACCCTGAAAGGGGATAACACAGTCATACCCCAGAAAACCGCCCCAGGAGTTGTTGTTTCCATAAGGGGAAAAACAACTTTGAAATAATAAAGAAAACCAAGACTGAAGTGATTTGGATTATATGGATGATTAGCGTTCTCTCATAGCATGAATTTGTGCTGCAAACAGTCTTTATTGTTTTCAGTTGGGCTGTGACTGCTGGAGCTGTTTGCTGCCTTTTGTGCATGAATGAAGTGCAGCACTACTGGCCACCATTGTCTTGTAAAATGAAGCCACAACAAAAAAGTATGTTTATAGCTTTAAAGCTGTAGTTTGTAACATAAAATATAAACTAATGCTCATTACATGCAAACCATTCTCAAATTAGTTTACACAATGGTGATTAGACTACAGTGATGCTTTTTTCTTTTTTTCTATATCAAAGCAAGACTGCAGTGGGGTGGGCAATACTTTTTTTATTTTAATTTTACAATATAATATTGTAACCTCACATATACAATCCCTTTCCTGTGACTATATCTCAAAAAGCTGGTGCGCCTGTATTATTGCGCCTGTTATTTAAATGGCAAATCTGTTGTGAAGGAGATGGAGATCTGCTTGTGTGAGAGGAAGACGTGCAAGTGGAATAAATAAATGTGGGCTGAAAAAGCAGTGTTTAAAAAGAGTAATTTAAGGAACTTTTAGCCAAAGTCAGGTTCAACAACAAACACTAGAAATCGATAACGATGAGACAGGAGTGCACAGCCTCACATGATGCAAATAATTGTTGCTTTACACTTAAGATGATGCATGGCGTTGGTACTAATGTCCAAGGCACTTTGCTCATTACTTCAATTCTTGGCTAAATCAGCGGTGTAACAGAAGTGCAGCAGCTGATATGAGTCCTGTAATCTCGCCTGAAGGAGGCATTTCATGAATACATGGTCCTTGGCCAGTGGACGAAATTCAACCTGCATGCAACTAATGAGGAAGAGGAGGATGAGAAGCACATCTCTGTGTTTAACAAGCAGAGTGTGTATGTGTTGTGAACTCACCTATGCAGGTGCATATAATGCGCTGTTTAAACAACCAAGAAAAGACTGCGTCATAAAGTCAACGGCACAGTGATTTTCTGCTGCCTCAAGATAACAATGCACCAACAATGACAAACAATTGAGCTGTGCAAGAGTCATTCTGAGGTAACCTGTGAGACCAGATAAAAAGGTGGTTTGAGGGCCGGATCTGGCCCCCAGGCCTTATGTTGCCCATGTGTGATCGAAATGAATGTTGAAAGAGAACGATTGGAGTATGAACCTAGTGCAGTCGTCCTTTCAGATAGCTCTGCAGGCGCACCTGGGGCTTAGGGTAAGTCTGGGAGGACAACGACACTAGCAGTGTTTTGGTAAGAGACCTTATATACTGGAGCTTTGAATCCTAACATGTCTTCAAACTGTAAAATTGTTTAGTTTTAATTAATTATTTATTTATTTATTTACAAAGTTTATACCTGGCACAGGGAGGCAACGTTTTCGTCAGCGTGGGACATGGGATGTTCTGTGAACGTGGCATAGGGCATGTCTGTGGACCAGGGATTCCAGCGGTTTAAGAATGAGGCCCGAGGACGTTTGTCCCACTGGACACGAATCCCATAGCCCTCTCTCCTGTAAAAACGAAAATAATAACATTATGGACTTTACAACACAGGTTTACACAGGATAAATAAGTCAAGTTAAACTAGGATTTCTAACAAATACAATCACAGCTTCAGTATTTCAGTGATGGTGCTGGAGTGGAGTCCTATTCACATCACTCACAAGTTTGCTTACTTGTTCAGGGATTTGGGTGGAAACTCAAATTCGCCCACCGAGATGGTGTCTACAGCATTGAGAGAGATCCTGATGACCTGCTGACACAACAGGTTGATGAAGTCGTACTTGCACACCAGCAGTGACCTGGCCACACAACCAAGAGATGACACATGGTGCAAACAATTGTCAAATGTCATATACACTATGGAGCAGCATTTCTTCAAAATATGGGTCAGTGAAAAGTACTGTTTGACCTACCTATCCGTTATAAGCACAAGTCTTTCCCTCTCGTTGTTCCAGTGGTCGACTCTGTTGAAGTACCACACAAAACAGACAATTAAACATAGCATAAAATGTTGCTGTAAAACTACCGTAGGCAAGCTCATTGGAAAAACATTTAATTGCAGAGTTTCATATTCAGGATATTAAAGTACTAACGTGTTTACACTCAATGATATTTTAATGTGTTTGAAGACAAATGCTCTTTGAGACTTCTTTGTTTAAAGGTCCTTTGCAGTGTGGGGAGTTGCTGCAGGTGCCTCAGTAGCAGGCTGTACAACAAGGGAGTCTGTACTCAGAGCAGCTTAGTTACAGCTAACAGAAGAACTCTCTCTCTTTTTCTCTGAACTGCTCACAAATGACGCTTTTCCACGATACAGTTCTAGCACGACTCGATTCTATTTGCCATTCGGGATAGTTTTTTTTTTTTCTAGTACCTGCTCTGGTGAGGTTACAATCGAGCTGAGCCAATACCTAAATGTGACATTAAAAGACAGCCGGCCACTGATTGGAAGAAGGTGTCCACACTGAAAGACTCATGAGCGCGACGTCCAACACAGAAATCAAACCGAACAATGTCAAACTGTAGATCAATTTAAAAAAAAAAACGTTATTTTTATCAAATTTAATCTATAACATTTAGCAAGGTAATTTCTTAAAATATCAATATTTAACAGAGTATTCTGGTGTATTTGGGGACAGCACTGCCAAAAGCCGGCGATCGTGAGCCGATTCACAATCCGTTCAGACATATTTTATTTCAGTGACTGTGTCAGACAGAGTCTGCGCTTCGGTCACACAGGAAGTACTGAACTAATCTTTTTAATTAACTGAATCTAATGATTCATTACACCGACAACAACTGCTTTGCTTGTCACTAGTTTGTGTGCCACGGCTGCTATGACCACCCCACCCTCGTTGAGGAGGTACTATGAAATGGAAAAGTGCCAAAAGTCTCCAGTCACTGGCCAGATCTCCCCTGGCCTAGAAGAGGTACAGAAGTTCAGTTCTCTGTCAGATCGCAGAATGTTGAAAGATTAATATAGGATTGGCAAACGATGTCCTATTACTATCATAATAGGTGCGCCTGTCAAAGCTGTTAGTATGAACAGGAGAATACAAGCTAGTATGAATAACAATATTAAAACAACTACTCTGACAAAGTCATATGAATGTGAGCATGAGGGATGCATTGATCATCTGAGCTATGTGAACTTATTTGATTATTAGATACTCAAGGCTGTGACATCAGTATTCCTATCCAACACGAAAAAGTGATATCGAGCCATCTCTAATTGTAAGGTCTCAGCCCTACTATGTAAGCTTTAGTACCTTTCTCGATAAATGGGTTTTTTAATAATGATAATAATGAGGATGAGATTACTATTACTACTTATTATTTGTAGCTTTAATGAATATCTGGCTGAAGTTTCTGTTAAGTCCATTTGTGACAGTGAACATTTCAGCGTCATGTTTCAGGCTAATTCTCTAACAGTCACTTGCATATAGCTGAGACACTTACTCTGCCAGTAACCAGACACTGAGCACCTCTCCGTCCTCAGAAGGCAGCGCCACAGTCCTGATGTCAGTCACCGCCTGCTCAATGGTACCTGGCTGAGATCGGCATCACATCACACATCAGCATCATCTCAGAGAGTGACGTAAACAGTTTACGGTAACGTCTACATGAGTGAATGTGAGCAAACCTTTGTTTACCACACATTCACTGAGGTGTTGAAGGGGAGATGGTGCATCATCACAAGACACCATCAAAGTATTACCTACAGGTCTCTAATGCATATTATTACAATTACAATTACAATTACAAAGATGGAACAATCTGATTAAATTGCTGTCTTTGATATTTTCTACTTTAGTTTTTATGTTTGGTGCCATCTGGTGTGAACTGCTGCCAAACAAAGTGTTGCTGTGTTTTTATATTGCAATGGTAATGAAGTATCTCTATGATCTATTCAGCTACTTGTGTTTGATTTGAAAACCAATGAAGGTCCAGTGTGTGACATTAAGGAGGGTTTACTTGCAGAAATTGTCTCAGTATTTAACTTTACAATAAGTTTGGTTTGTGAAACATTTGTATGTGTACTTAAATGACGTGTTTCGAGCCTTTTGGCTCAGTATGGTACATATTTTTTTAGCATTCTCATTAGGAATAGTTCCAAAATAACAAGCCCCAACCATTTAATTTTTCGGTACGGGTGGAGCTAGACCGACAACAGTCATCTGATTGGGTGGCAGAAAAGCGCCACTCCTTTGCAACCGTGCTTCTTCAACGCCTGCAGTCTATTCTCATACAAAACTTGACATCTTGTTGAGACGAACCGCCACAAACCGAGCAGAAAAAAAAACAGCTGCTGGATGTCCTCCACTGTTGTCCGCTGTCTACACACTGGTACAAAGTTACCCTACATATCTCGCTAATGCAGCCATCGAGCACAGCCAGACCCCGTCTACCAAGTAAAAGTAAGGGCTTTATTGTTCCAAACTGTACTGTACTGTACCAAACCGAACTGTACCATGATGGAAACACCACTAAAGGCAAAGGAGCTTTATGGAGGCCGCCATATTTCTGCAGCAGCCTGATTGGACATCTCAGTGTTGTTTTGCATTTCATTATTACAATGCAATAAAAGGAGAACACCGTTGTGATATGCTAAGGCCCTGAAGTGTATTGACATACTTTGGAAGAAGAAAAGTGATCAGATGAGTACTTTTATTCCAATTTGCAGGACCACTATTATGGGGCTTTTCCACTATACAGTTCCAGCACGGCTCGACTCTACTCGGTTTGATATCGTTTTCCTTTACTATAGTACCTCCTCAACACGGGCAGAGTCGTCATAGCAGGGCTGCATGAAACTGCCGCGCTCTGACAAGCAAAGCAGTTGTTTCTGGTGTACTGAATCATTAGAATCCATTAATTAAAAAGATTAGTTCAGTACTTCCTGCATGACCAGAGCACAGTCACTGAACTGAAATATGGCTCGCGGTCGCTGGCTTTCGGTACTGCGGTCAAACTCCTCCATTAAACATTGACGTTTAAGAAATGTCCTTGCTAAATGTTGTAGCTTAACACACTTTTTTTAAGTCTTTTTAATTGATCTACAGGTCGGCATTGTTCAGTTTGATTCCTGTGTCCGACATCGTGCACATGACTCTCGTGGCCGGCAGTCTGTCAACATTACATTTTAGTCTCGGCTTATCTCGCTTGGAACCTCGCCAGAGAAGGTACTAAAAAGTATCAGGTACCAGCAAAAAAACAAAAGTAGAGTGGAGTCATGCTGGAACTGTGCAGTGGAAAAGCATCATCAGATTCACACACTGGACCTTTAATTGTTCAGCCCGAATGCGCATGTAGTTCTGCGTATATGTGTGTGTGGTTTTATGTTAAAGCAACGTACCCTGAACACAAAGTAGTCCTTCACTTTGGCCTGCACTGTTGGATTATGAACATGAAACGGCGTCAGCGTCTGTAACGGGGGGCAGCAGGCCACGGAGGCTCCGTGCCCCAGACTCCGTCCGGCCTCCGGCGGCGTGAAGGCAACCTCGACCCCCTCCTCGGTTTCTGCGGGGTGGAGAACGGCGACACCCGGACTCTCCGGCTCCACCGTGTCGTTCAGCTGGAGCATGGTGCACCACAAACGCTGTCCAAACAGGAGCTTCCCGACAATGTGCGCCGAGTGTTTTACATCAGACAGCGTCCATGAGAGAATGCGGAGTGACACATTGCGCACGAATGATAATGTTTTGGTTGTGAGAGCTAGAGGAAGTAGAGCGCTTTTGCTTCACTTCCTCTTTTAATTTCCTTATTCTTCTTAAAGGGGCATCGCGTTGTTTTTTTTTAACCCAGCGACACAGAAGTATCATTACTCCAGAGACAGGGCGTTCCACAGTACATGAACCCCGATTAACACAATCAAATCAGTATCCTGATGATCTTACTTTGCCGAAATGTATCTTAAGTAATTTGAGTTTTATTTGCTCTAATGTGTTTTATGGTTAATTAATGTAACACCAAATAATAACTACGTTCTGAAACTTATATTTTAAAGGTCCAATATGTAACATTTATAAGGGTTTATAGGCAGAAATTGAATGTACAACCCAAATTTTTTTTCTTTTAAATGGTTTGTTTTTTCGATGTCCTGGACAAAGGCCCTTTTTTATGTGCCGTTTTTGTAATGAAGGTTTTTATTGAATTTTTGTTTGAAAACATCACATCATACACATAACATTGTTCCATCATAACAATCACTACAGGCTGGGCAAACAGAAAAAGCAAATTAAGTTACACCACCAAAATTAATAATAATAATACTTAAATAGATAAATACAATTTTAAAACGGGAAGGAGGGTGGTATAATATTATACTTGATGACAGATGGATAGATAGAGACGTACTGTATATTATATCAATAGCACCTCCAAATGGCACAATATACCACAGCCAAACAGCCATTTCAGCACCACAGACAGATGGACAGCTGCCACTGGGGGCCCATGTGAGGTTGTGTCCCCCACACACACCCACATACTGTACATATTGCCAGTTACGCATTACAGAAATTCCACTATAATTCAAACAATATGTAAACTACGTGATCAATTCCACAAATAATATATAAAATAATATATTTTATTATAATATATTATAATAGATAATAAAAATAAATTTGACTCACCGCTCACTTCTTGAAGAGGGATGACACTGCGGTCCTTCATGTGCGTGAACTTCTCTGTGACCTTGCTGTTAAAATCCAACAGTCCCTGGATGAGTTCACGTTAGTCTAGCTAGCAACTTAGACCTGTGCAGTGCCCGCCCCTTGCTTCAAATCAGCCAATGAGAAGTGCACTGAGGCCCTGAACTTCAGGCCCCACTGCAGAAACTGAAGTGTGCGCTGTACACACGCATGCACGCGCAGCAGTTCACCAGTCCACAACACTGCAGAGTTGAATGTAGAAAAGTTGTAGAAAATGTTGAAAGTTTAATTTATTATTAACTTGTGCTCAATGACATTTTTGACACAGGAAAACATTAAAGCTTATAATCCTTCCCTGCACAGCAGCGCCCTCTGGTGGGGCCGTGCCCCTAATGCAAAGACGCCAATAGATAATTAGATATATAGATAGATAGATAGATAGATGGAGGTATATAAAATCAGTGTGGGATGAAGCTGTCTGTGAGGCGGTGCAGCAAGGTGTCTGTGTGTACAGTATTAAAAGCAGAGGAGAAGTCCATAAATAAAATCCATGAGTGTGGAGAGTCCAGTTGTTTAGTGACAGTGTCTAAAGGTGTGAGACATACACCTCAATCATCCAATTTTCTGAGCTAAATTATGGGTCATTAGTTAATTGGACTCATATAAAATATAGAAAATGACACCAGACCTCATAGAATTTACCCCTACTATTACATTACATTACATTACATGTAATCCAAAGCAACTTACAATAAGTGCATTTCAACATTAGGGTATGAACAAGAGCGAGAACTAAGTAAGCCAAACTATAAAGTGCTATTCATAAGTGCAAGTACAAGATCATTTTTTTCAGTCTTGCAATACAATCCTCAAATGAGGCCGTATCTGTCATTAATTTTAACCAGTCCGTAGCATCAGGCCTCACTCGATTTTTTCAGTTTCTAAGAATTATTCTCACAGCCATGATAAACCCAGCTAGTACCAGGGCAGATGCTGCTTTAGACACATTTGATGGTAGAAGGGCTCTGTCTCCAAGCAGGCACAATCACTCTCTAGTAGTTTTAATAATCTGTCTCCAAAAAGGAATGACAAGAGCGCAATCCCACAAAAGTTGGAGATATGAGCCTGTGGCATTCATACATTTCCAACACTGATTATCCGTTATTAATCCCATTTTATGAAGCTTAATTGGTGTATAGTAGTATCTGTGGATAACCTTATAGTGGATACATTTACTGACCACATCTCTCACTGGCCAACCTGCACTGAAGACAACTTTTTCCCATGTTTCCTCTATTTTTGTGGTCAAGTCCCTCTCCCAGAATTGCCTCGAATGATTACAGTTAACCTTACCTCTATCTGCATCTATCTGCCGTGATTTTATAAAAAGCTGAGGAACTACGCACAAACCCAGATGTCTTAAATAGTAGGACAGCCATTTTAAATTTAAGAGGGCCAGGACCCGCTTTCTGTCCAAACCAATCACTGATCAACGCACAGACTAGGATCAATTATTCCCATGTATGTTATTGTTTTAATGTGAACATTGGGATGCAAATACTCGGTGCACATTAATGATAAATCCATTTCTGAACATCTCTCAACAGTTATTACAGCTGGGCTCCACGTCATTTGAAAGGTTTAGTTTCAACATCAAAGTGCTCACTCTCAAAGTGCGTGATTATCAATTGGTACAAATAATGTTTTACATATTATGAAAATTGAGTGCAAATACTAAAATGTTAGGCGGGTATGGATATTTAGACATAAAATTTTACAATATTAAGCCCAACATCAGCACAAAGAAGCCTTTAACAGACATGTATTGATAACGAGAGAGAGGCTATGTTCCAGTGTTAATTCAAACTCAACAATGGTGACACCAGATAAAAGGAAAATAACTTTAATTTAATTTAATTTAATTTAAATGCCATGGCTTTTGAGACTTATTGACAAAACAAAAAATTGAAAAAATATTTATTTATTTATATTCAATGACCTTTCAAGGGAGACAAGGATGAAGACAATTTTGCATGTTTTGCATTTTGTAGCGGAATTGTACACATAATAACACTGAATTGATTTATGACACAATAGTGTAATAATTGTTATCTAAAACACTGCAAAGAATTTATTAGCATCAGGTGATCATTTGATGATTCAATCTTCAATGAATTTACTGATATTTAAATGTTGCAAGCTTTCTTCTTAAAACCTTTTTTTTTTGGAGTGGTGATCCTTTAGGTTCAATAACAATTTATGATGATTGTGGAGCTCCTCCTGTAGACCACATTACTTTTACTACACCAGACACACAGTAGCAAGAAGCTGATCTCATCACAATTCTCTGCTATTTAGATCCATTTTCAATGGAGAGGTTCATCTATTTTGAAATTGGGACTTGTTGAATTAGCTGTTTGTTTTAGTCATGACTGAATGTCAGTGTTGGTGAGGACAATGATCACAAACAGCAGCTTATCACTGGATGTTCTTTTTATTTGTGTTTTAAATCTTCAAAAGCCATACATAATCACGCTGATTGATTTATTGAGGAAGCAGCAAGAGAAAAATAAGTTTTATCACTTGTCTAACTTTAGTTTCTCGTAAACCATTTATTCCAGTTAACCTGAGGTAGGTCACGTTATCTGACTATTAATGTTTGAACAGGTGAGGAGCAAATTACTGTTGTGTTTTGTTGCCTATCCTCTACTGTTAATGGCTAATATTGAAATTTAAAGTGAAGTGGTTTTCATGGCCTTATGTGTACTTTAAGGAAGGGTCTTGCATTTCGGAGGCTGCCATTTTGCACCACTGTGTGTCTGCACCTGCCCAAACCAACAGAGGAGCAAGATTCTCTCTGCTATGTGAAGGCCACCATACTTAGCTGATTTGCTTTGGTAAGGGAGGGATGAGCAGAGGAGACGTCACATTGTTAGAATCTGCAGTCTCTGCATCAGCAGTGTGAATGAACTGGTTATTCAAGGATTTGTCGCTACATTTCTAAATCCATGTAGATGTAAATTTGTGTGCTGTGTTTTCAGAGTTGTTTTCCAGATGACATGTTATCTAGTTGATCAACTTCACATGTTTCTGTTTATCAGGTTCTGCTAATGATTGATCTGGAAAAAACACTATTTAAGGATGAGGTTAGAACAGAAACTACAAAGACCACATAGATCCACAGAGACCAGACTTGTAGACCAGTGAAAGAATGAAGGTGACATTGTTTTTCCCACTGCTGCTGTTCTGCTCTCTCTCTACAGCTGAACCTCCGTCAGAGTCTGACAATGACATTATTCCTCGTGGAGAACAAGCTGATTACCAGGGAAGGAAATCTGCAAATGTCTCTTACCAGAGACCGACCTGTCCACAAGACATCCATGCTGTGCTGAGAGAGATGAGCTCCATGTTGGCTGAGCAGAAGGTAGAGCTGAGACACCTACAGAGAGAGAACGAAGGTAAAGTTGTATGTGAACAGGCTGGACAGTTTGTTTCACCAGATTTATGTGCTAAGATATTGACATAAATTTGATCATTTAACCTTCTATAACTTTCCTAGCACAAGCAGCCAAGTTGGGAGAACTGAAGCAACAGGTCCAAGGTTTGTTTATAGCACATATTTTTACAGCAACAATAAACTGATAATAAATCTATTAAGAGCTAGACTTACCAGGTTTTGAATTTGTTAAATTATTTTGAACATAAATTAGATATACTGTATATACATGTGTGTATATGTAGATAAAAAGGAAAGTAGAACAAAAGTATCTGATAAACATATTAGAATAAAGTATTTTACAGTTTCCTATACAGTGCGTGGTTTTAGAAATAGAGTAGTTTTTTATATACAGTAGTGTGCCAAACTACCATCTTTGTTGTATTTATTTCTGTCAAAAACTGTGATCATTGATATTTGGATTGGAATAATGTGACTGAACATTTGTCTTATACATTAGAAAATTGTTAATGAGTTTAATATAACATGTGCATAGAATGCATGTTCTCCTCCAGGTTTAAGAGCGCCCAGGTCGTGCGACAAACCTAATCACATGAAAAAGGTGTTGTTTTAAAGTTGCATACATGTGTTTCTAATAAAGTGAAGAACAAAAAATGATAATGTATGGTTGTCATAGCATTGCGAGAGCAGCAAAGCTAATGGTGGACTAAGACAGTAGGAAGTATCGCTTATACAGTTGGATGAGGTGGCACAATGTTATCTGTAGACGTGACATTGACAGCCTACAATGTTTGGCCAGTTTATTTTCTCTATTGTTAAAATCAGTCATGTTTCTGTATACACATGTACTGGCATATGTCCAGCATTTTATTTCTGTTTTTCTGCATCATATGCTGTGATTTGTCAACCATTTGTATTTGCCAAAGCAAAATTTTACTTGTGTATATATTAGTTGTTTATATCTCATTGCTTATTTTATGATTCATGCCATTTCAGAACAGGCAGGAGAACTGACTGCTGTTAAAGCCAAGACCAATGTAACAGAAAACCAGGTGGAGGCTCTGATGAGAGACAGAGAAGGTTTGTAAGTTCAGAAATTGGCTCATTAGAATAACCATCACACTTGTGTAACAGTTACATTAAAATCTGTACGTTTGTGTCTCTGTCAGTCAAACAGGTGGCCTTCTCAGCCTCTCTGTTGGCTTCAGGCTCAGGAATCATGGGACCATTTAATGCACACACTAATCTGGTCTTCAGACATGTCACCACAAATATTGGAAATGCCTACAGCCCAAACACAGGTGAACACATTTATTGTTGGTGATGTTGACTTTAATCTGGGTGACAAAAGGTGATAAACATTCATCATTCTACACTTACATTTACTGACAGAAAAATGTCCCACAGGTTTTTTCATTGCACCAGTGAGAGGAGCCTACCACTTTGAGTTCTACATAGGTGCACATGGATCTTCACATCCCTCAGCTGCTTGGTTGGTCAAGAATGGACAGCACATTTTTATTGCATATGAACATCAGCCTTCACATTATGGGAGTTCTTCTAATGGTGCTACACTGCTCTTAGAGGTCGGAGATGTGGTGTTTTTACGTCTGTTGGTGAACACAAGGATTTTTGACAGTGAAGATCACCATAGCACCTTCAGTGGTCACCTGCTTTTCACTATGTGAGATGTTTTTCAATTTGTTTTTAAATTGATTTAAATAAAGCTTTTCTTACTTGTTTACTTAAAGACTAAAATGTGCATTTTCACTCTATGGCTCTTAAAAAGTGATAATAATAGTGATATGATGTAAATCTCCACATTTTAGAATCAGGTACTGTAAATAGTTTAATTTGATAAATGATGCAAATGATTAATCCACAAACTGTTTCATTCTTATTCGGCCATAGTCGCAGACATTTGTGATGTTTGTGGAGCTCCTCCTGTAGACCACATTACATTTACTACACCACACACACAGTAGCAAGAAGCTGATCTCCTTCACAATTCCCTGGGCAGGAGCCAGTTCTGCTTTTTAGATCGATTTTCAATGGAGAGATTCATGTTTTGTGAAATTGGGACTTGTTGAATTAGCTGTTTGTTTTAGTCATGACTGAATGTCAGTGTTGGTGAGGACAAAGATCACATAAACAGCAGCTTATCACTGGATGTTCTTTTTATTTGTGTTTTAAATCTTCAAAAGCCATATATAATCACCCTGATTGATTTATTGAGGAAGCAGCGAGAGAAAAATAAGTTTTATCACTTGTCTAACTTTAGTTTCTCGTAAACCTTCATTTATTTCAGTTAACCTGAGGTAGGTCACGTTATCTGACTATTAATGTTTGAACAGGTGAGGAGTAGGGGTGGGCGGATCGATCCAAATATTGATAGTATCGATACCAAGTTATGTATTGGTGTCGGATCGATACCAGCATAATGAGATTGATATTTTTGTTGTAGTTTCTCTTCTATAAGTTCAGCAAATCACTCAGATTTCTTCACAGAGTTTGTGTGAGCGCAGCGTCTCTCTCAGTCCTCATGCGCAGCGCTCCTCTCCACCTCTCAGTCCACTCACTCAGGTCCACTAGGCCCCTCCCCTGCTGCCTGCCAGCCAGAGCAGAGACAGACTGGTGAGATGGTGGAGAGGAAGAGGAGTGCTGTGTGGAGCTATTTTACACTGTCAGACAGAGAAAGTGCTAGCTGTGACAGAGGCCTTTCAAAAATCTCAACAATATCCAGGTAGCAATTTCTAGAAGTGAAAGTTATTTCCAGCATTAATTGTTGTTGTTTTTTAAAGTGTAATTGGTGGTCAGAGATGTAATTTAGCAGAGAGATTAAACTATTATCATATATTCAGTCAGTTGAAATAAATCTTAATTGTTTTTCTGGAACTCAAAAATATACACTCATATTAAAATTTCCAGCCTCCCTCAAATCTGAAGTATGAATATGGCAGAATTTCATTCAATTTTTGACTCTTCACTCCAGTTTTGTGTTCATGTTTGCAACTTTGGTTAATAAATATTATTTTCTTATTTGGCCTAAATTGTTGTCCTGTGTTTTATTATTATCATAATCATAATCAATTAATTAAAGGCAAAAGTACAAAATCATTCAATAATCAGGCATTTTCAAGTAAAAAGTATCGGTATCAGTATCGGCAATACTGGCCCTGTAATTACTTGGTATCGGATCAATACCAAAATTTGCAGTATCGCCCACCCCTAGTGAGGAGCATATTACTGTTGTGTTTTGTTGCCTATCCTCTACTGTTAATGGCTAATATTGAAATTTAAAATGAAGTGGTTTTCATGGCCTTATGTGTACTTTAAGGAAGGGTCTTGCATTTCGGAGGCTGCCATTTTGCACCACTGTGTGTCTGCACCTGCCCAAACCAACAGAGGAGCAAGATTCTCTCTGCTATGTGAAGGCCACCATACTTAGCTGATTTGCTTTGGTAAGGGAGGGATGAGCAGAGGAGACGTCACATTGTTAGAATCTGCAGTCTCTGCATCAGCAGTGTGAATGAACTGGTTATTCAAGGATTTGTCGCTACATTTCTAAATCCAAGTAGATGTAAATTTGTGTGCTGTGTTTTCAGAGTTGTTTTCCAGATGACATGTTATCTAGTTGATCACCTTCACGTGTTTCTGTTTATCAGGTTCTGCTAATGATTGATCTGGAAAACACACTATTTAAGGATGAGGTTAGAACAGAAACTACAAAGACCACATAGATCCACAGAGACCAGACTTGTAGACCAGTGAAAGAATGAAGGTGACATTGTTTTTCCCACTGCTGCTGTTCTGCTCTCTCTCTACAGCTGCACCTCCGTCAGAGTCTGACAATGACATTATTCCTCGTGGAGAACAAGCTGATTACCAGGGAAGGAAATCTGCAAATGTCTCTTACCAGAGACCGACCTGTCCACAAGACATCCATGCTGTGCTGAGAGAGATGAGCTCCATGTTGGCTGAGCAGAAGGTAGAGCTGAGACACCTACAGAGAGAGAACGAAGGTAAAGTTGTATGTGAACAGGCTGGACAGTTTGTTTCACCAGATTTATGTGCTAAGATGTCACAACAGTTCAAACATAAATGACAGATGTGTTTGCTAAACATTTGATAATTTAACCTTTTAAAATGTTCCCAGCACAAGCAGCCAAGTTGGGAGAACTGAAGCAACAGGTCCAAGGTTTGTTAACAGCACATATTTTCCACCAATAATCAATATTTTAAAAACCAATGTTTACCAAATATATTTACAAAGAAGTTTTAGTATTTTGTTTGATCACAATTTTCCTTGCACAAGCAGTCAAGTCGAAAGAACTGGAGGTGCAGAAGACTCAGCTGAACCAGGTGCAGCAACAGGTCCAAGGTTTGTTTATAGCACATATTTTTACAGCAACAATAAACTGATAATAAATCTATTAAGAGCTAGACTTACCAGGTTTTGAATTTGTTAAATTATTTTGAACATAAATTAGATATACTGTATATACATGTGTGTATATGTAGATAAAAAGGAAAGTAGAACAAAAGTATCTGATAAACATATTAGAATAAAGTATTTTACAGTTTCCTATACAGTGCGTTGTTTTAGAAATAGAGTAGTTTTTTATATACAGTAGTGTGCCAAACTACCATCTTTGTTGTATTTATTTCTGTCAAAAACTGTGATCATTGATATTTGGATTGGAATAATGTGACTGAACATTTGTCTTATACATTAGCAAATTGTTAATGAGTTTAATATAACATGTGCATAGAATGCATGTTCTCCTCCAGGTTTAAGAGCGCCCAGGTCGTGCGACAAACCTAATCACATGAAAAAGGTGTTGTTTTAAAGTTGCATACATGTGTTTCTAATAAAGTGAAGGACAAAAAATGATAATGTATGGTTGTTATAGCATTGCGAGAGCAGCAAAGCTAATGGTGGACTAAGACAGTAGGAAGTATCGCTTATACAGTTGGATGAGGTGGCACAATGTTATCTGTAGACGTGACAGCCTACAACGTTTTGGCCAGTTTATTTTCTCTATTGTTAAAATCAGTCAAGTTTCTGTATACACGTGTACTGGCATATGTCCAGCATTTTATTTCTGTTTTTCTGCATCATATGCTGTGATTTGTCAACCATTTGTATTTGCCAAAGCAAACTTTTACTTGTGTATATATTTGTCGTTTATTTCTCATTGCTTATTTTATGATTCATGCCATTTCAGCACAGGCAGGAGAACTGACTGCTGTTAAAGCCAAGACCAATGTGACAGAAAACCAGGTGGAGGCTCTGATGAGAGACAGAGAAGGTTTGTAAGTTCAGAAATTGGCTCATTAGAATAACCATCACACTTGTGTAACAGTTACATTAAAATCTGTACGTTTGTGTCTCTGTCAGTCAAACAGGTGGCCTTCTCAGCCTCTCTGTTGGCTTCAGGCTCAGGAATCATGGGACCATTTAATGCACACACTAATCTGGTCTTCAGACATGTCACCACAAATATTGGAAATGCCTACAGCCCAAACACAGGTGAACACATTTATTGTTGGTGATGTTGACTTTAATATGGGTGACAAAAGGTGATTCATCATTCTACACTTACATTTACTGACAGAAAAATGTCCCACAGGTTTTTTCATTGCACCAGTGAGAGGAGCCTACCACTTCGAGTTCCACGTAGGTGCACATGGATCTTCATATGCCTCAAGTACTGTGTTGGTCAAGAATGGACAGCACATTTTTATTGCACATCAACATCAGCCTTCACATTTTGGGAAGTCTTCTAATGGTGCTACACTGCTCTTAGAGGTCGGAGATGTGGTGTTTTTACGTCTGTGGGAGAACACAAGGATTTATGACAGTGAAAATCACCATAGCACCTTCAGTGGTCACTTGCTTTTCACTATGTGAGAGAAAAAGTATGTGTGCTTCTTCACTAAGTATGTGTGAATTGTAACATTCTAGTTTTTGTGTTTCATATTTCTACATAAATAAACTTAAAAAAGCTTGTATGGATTAACATCAATAAGAGCTCACTGTTGCAGATTCACTTTATTCCTTCAAAAATAATTATAAAACTTAAAAAACAAATACAAATGTTTTAATAAAAACCTTTTTCTGTTTTATCCTTTTTTGTATTGTTTTTATGCTCAGTTCTGAACTTTGTTTTTAAATTGATTTAAATAAAGCTTTACTTACTTGTTTAATTCAAGGCTAAAATTATATTTATCCTATGGCTCTTAATAAAGTAAGAATAGTGATATTATTATGTAAATCTCCACATCTTAGAAACAGGTACTGTAAATAGTCGGTTATATTTGATAAATGGTAAATGATTAATCCACAAACTGTTTCATTCTTATTAAGCAATGAATAATTTATTATATATAACTATAGTTTAGTTCTCACTAGAATGCATTGCAGCCCAAGCATCTATTGTTATTGTACTGCGCGTTTATTCTTTTTCTTTTCATTCCTCTTCCTCCCATATTTTGCTGCGTAATTCCTCCCACAGTTTTGAGAAAACCCCCACACATTGTATACTGAACTACATGTCATTTAGTATGTCGTCTATGACATTTTAGTGACTTTTTGGGGGCGAAATACTAAACTATGACATTTTTGTCACGTTTTGGACGACACACACAATTTTGTGTCATTAGGACATTTCACTGTAAGACATAAAGACAGAAAGTACGGGATCGATTCCAGGTCTGGGGTCCTCTGAGGTGTACCTGGTATGCTCTCCCTATTGCTCCCATGCCTTAAGAAACAGGTTGTGTTTTTAAACACATGACATTTTTGACACACAAAAATGTTATAGTATAGTAAAACATGAAAAAATTATATTAAGTAAGGCATGGGAGACATAGTATGTTGTCCAAAATTTGAAAAAATGTCATAGTTTAGTATGTTGTCCAAAATTTGAAAAAAATGTCATAGTTTCGAATGTCGTCCAAAATTTGAAAAAAATGTCATAGTTTCGAATGTCTGTCATGATCTTCTCTCTGTCATCTCAGCTCACCAGCCCCTTCTCCTCACCTGCCTGCCAGCCACTCCCTGCTCATTAGTCCAATTCTCCCCTCCTGTTGCACCCAGCTGCCTCTGATCACCAATCAACCCTGTATATAAACTCACCTCTCAGTCCACACAGTGCCAGATTGTTCTATGTCGCCAGTACTAGTCTCTCCAGCTTTTTTTTTGGATTGAGTCCCCGGTACTGACCCTGCCTGTCCCTGACCTGCCTACTCTGCCTACTCTGCCTTATGACCCGGACAATGGATTCTGCCTGCTCCCTGCCTGACTTCTGCCTGCTTGTTCAACCCTGCACTGGACCTGTCATCTCCCTTGTGTGGGCTTGTTGTCTTGGGCTCAAGTTTCCTCCAGTTAATCCAGCTTCCCCTTGCAGGGCTTTCATTGAACTATCGCCGAACTTTGTAGTAAATAAACGTCATTAACAACTGTCTGCCTGTCTCTGTGTAGTGCATTTGGGTCCTCCCCTGACCCATTACAATATCGTCCAAAATTTGACAAAAATGTCATAGTTTATTATGTTGTCGAAAATGTCATAGTTTAATATGTTGTTTAAAAAGTCTTAGTTTATTATTTATTATGTCTTCCAAAATGTCACCAAAATGTTATAGTTTAGTATGTCGTTCAAAAAGTTACCAAAATGTCAGTGTATAGTATGTTGTCCAAAATCGGTAAAAAACGTCATAGTATAGTATGTCGTCCAAAATCGGTCAAAAATGTCATTGTATAGTATGTTGTCCAACATCGGTCAAAAAAGTCATAGTATAGTATGTCGTCCAAAATTAGACAAAAACGACATAGTATAGCATGTTGTCCAAAATCTGTCAAAAAATGTCATAGTATAGTA